>NW_009699872.1:35796-54781 GCF_000703405.1 Apaloderma vittatum
TCACATCACCGAACCACAGCCTAAGTGCTACTGAAAGATTCAATAAATATTTAACAGCAGAAATGTGTCCATTGTGAATTAAATTGAAAAGAAATTAGTTAATGCAGATTTGGACATCCGGTAGGAGGGTGTCGAGCTTGCTGCAGAATTGCTCTTAACAATTGAATATTTCTCTGCTTATTGTTCAGACTTCCAGTGGAAGTTTGATGTTTGGTTTCTGAAACCTGTTTGAATCTTTTGACTATTTAATACCTTAAAAACCTCCCACAAACTAAACAACAAAAAACCCACCAGACAACAAAACATCACCAGAAACCAAAGAAACTTCCACTGCAGTCTAAACAGCGGAGGTAAGCACATCTTAAACTATTAAGTGTCAGTAAAGAGCAGCTGATGAGGATTTTACTGTGGGTCTTTGAATGTTGTTATAATTGTAGAGTCTTTTTATCAGAGTCTGGGGCTACACATTGTTAAGTGGTGTACAGAAACTAAGACAAGATATGGCTCTAGAAAGTACACTGAACTGGCGCCTAAACCAGCCAGGAAGAAAAAGATAAACCTTACCAGGTCCCTTTCTTGAAGACTTTCTAGATCCCTGGGTTATGTAAGAAATGAGTTGCCAGGTTTTCTACCTTGCTGGCTGCTGATCTCATCAGCTGGGGCACTTACTCTCTCCTGCCCATGTCTGAAGGCTCTCCCTGAAGAGCACATTACAGAGCAGGTGCTCCTTTACTCTCGCTCTCTAGCGAGATGATGGAGCGCATTTGCTTGTCTTTTGCAGCAGTAGTTCACCTGTGGTAGAATTTAAGTGGGTTTTGTGTCCTCTGAGAAGATTTTTTTATTTTTTTTAAAACACACCCCAAATTAAAACCCCACCCTGTGTCTTTATCCATCCAATTTTCACTACTGGGAAGTAGCTGGCATCGTGCTGCATGGCAGTATGAAACCAGACATTGCCAGAAGGCTGGCAGGTATTTTTAGCATAGCCTGTTTAGCGAGGAAATAGAAAAGTGTCCCCCTTTCCCCCTGAAAGGAACTGGGATTGCATGCTGTGGTGTGAATGGATGGTGCTCTACTTTCACTTTTTAAAGTCTTACTGAGGTAACTGGTTGCCTTCACCTATTGTTTGTAAAGAAATGTTTAATGCATGGGTGCTCCAATTGCCACAGCTGTCTTAGCTTTTGCCTTTCCCTGTCTGTCTCTCCCTATTTTTTCGTCTCTTTGTCTCAAATTAGCGCCACAATTAAAGTGTGAAGCCTGCTGGCAGCTAACTAGTAATTACTGTACAATGAAAGAGAGGAACATCTGTCAAAGCTAGGACAAGATAACAGCTGTAATTGATTGCCACATCATGTAGCTTGACCACCAGCAGATGGCTGGGGCCAGTTTTTAGTAACCGATCACAGCAGTGGTCCCAGGGATTCGGTGTGACTCTTCTGAGGTGACTGTCTGTGAATTCCACCTGTTCAGAAGCAGCCATGCAAGGCTCCATCCTTTTGCTTCCTTTATCTGATTTTGCTTTTTGGTTTTTAAATGTGCACTCACCTCTGAAGCCAGACCCCAGAGCGGCAGATGCCGCTGCTCTCGCCAGGCAGGGAGGAGCGGGGAAGAGCCAGCGAGGCTCTGGAGGTGCGAGCGGTGGCTCGATGGGAATTGGCAACGCTTGGTGCTCTGCGGCACAGCAAATGCCTCCAGTCTCTGAAGCGCTCGCGAAGCAGCACAGAAGCAAGTTCAAATTCACTGCAAAACCGAGGGATCCCTTCAGAGGGAAGCTTTTAAAAAGCAAATGAAGGAGGAAGCCATTTACTGCAGAACATGGGGATCCTGTACCAGAATTGAATCCAGCAGAGTGCTTGCCCTGTGATTGCAGGGTCTGGTGTCTGTCCTCACCTCCCCTTCCCCCCAATTCACAGCTTCTGCTCTCATCTCCTGATTTTGTTTCCATGGCAGAGTTGACAGGAAAAGATCTGAGTATTTTACAGCATCACAATTCATAAAACCTGTGGAATAAGACTAACTAAAGAACTGTCACTGTTTCCACTACAATGCTGGCCCTCTCTTTGATGGCATTGTTACAGCATGTTTGTGGCACGTTCTCTCCTACGCCGGAAACGTTGCTGAAGAGGTAGAGAATGAATAATCTGGAGAGAAGGTTACAACTTTTATTGTACCGAATGGCACTTAATTTGTCGTAGCAGTGAGAGAAGGCCTGAGGAATCAGATCTGTCCTTATTTTAGAGTTCTGCTTTTCTAGTCACATGCATGGATATAGAGCGCTTCGGACCTTTTTTTTATGTGTGTGTGGCGGGGAGGTTGGGGGAATCTTCTGTTCTCCATGAGAAAGCAGAACGTCTCAATGTAAATGAATTGCGGAGACTGAGTGTGAATCCCAAACTCTGCAGAGAGCCTGAATAGCTTCTGCCATTCAGCTCTCCTGGTGCTCAGTCATAGGGTTAATTGTTAAACAATTAGTGCTGCATTTCAAAGGCAATAAGATAAATTAGCTCAGGTATAGTGAGCAGTTTCACCTTGCAGGATTGCTACCCTCTTCCCATCCTTGCAGTGACTCAGTTGGAGCGAGTTTCCTGGGTTATTGTGTAAAACAGCAGCTTGTTTTAAACAGTGCAATCTGTCATTAATTCAGCTAATAAATCACAGCATAAGAACAAGAGTCTTGTGAGATTAACATCTACAATCAATTGGGAATTACAACATTGGTTTTCATAGGCAAAGCTGATCGTTAAGTCATGGAAAATTTATTACCTTACAAATGTGCTTATAAGAAGCGTTGACTTGAAGCCTTTATAGATTGTACTTATTATTATCAGATAGTCACAGTTTTTTGATGAAAGGTTAAATAACTACAGTTGTTGTGCTCTGTGTTTTCATTGAATTACAAAAAGCGATGGGTAATTTTCTAGGGTAGACTGAAATTTTTGTGAAATCATCCTATTCAAATATGCAGTTCTTGTGAATCACAATACTCTTAGCATGACAATACCCATGTTAAATGTCAGAGGAGGCCAAAACCACCTTGTTAAGTGTTCAAACAAATCTTCAAACTGTTTTTTCTGGTGCAAACCAAAGTGAGATGCCTTGTTTTTTCCTTTGTCTTCTGTTGGAGTTTTAACACCATCATTGTCAAGACCTTCATATCGTATAACAAGAAAAGAAAGACTGTGGAAGTTTCCTGTTAAAAAAAAAAACCACATTAGATATCTATGCAAAATAAAACACAGTCCAAAGAACGTATGGTACAGTGAGTTGTGGGTCTGCTGTGTTAGTTTGGGGCTTTCTCCATCCCTAAAATTAAGCACCTGTTTAATTGTTAAACTGCACCCTAATTGTCAGTGTAATTTCTGTTCAAAATAACCAGAAGGTAATGTTGCTGACGATAACAGGACAGAGTGTGTGTGATATTAGATTTTTGTGATGTGAAGAAGATGTAGTCTTAAATTTACCTGAAGGTGTTACTGCATTTTCTAGTGGCAGCTCATCCTGAGTGAGCCTGAACAGCAGAAACCCAGAGATCACTAAAAAAGTTTCTGTGCATTTTTTTTGTTAGCTACATTTGTAATAGTGACAGCATTTTGAAAAAAATCTGTACATCGCACATGATTGTGGTAGCTGGTCACTTAGTACCTATGTTGAGGTATGTAGGAGTCGTTTCCTACTCTGTGGACAGGGTGCTCTTCTGGGCTGGAGTGTTTGTGAAACGCAGGAGCACAGATACCTGAAGGATTCTACCCCAGGTGTCTGTCTTAATCTAGTTTGGGAAGACATTTCGTGGCCCCACCACATTTTTTTTTTAATGTTGACTCTTTTTTTTATTTAACCATGCTGGTTTTTAGTAACAGAAGGGCTACAGATGAAGCTGGAAGATGGTGCAAAGGCAGCAGTCAGCAAATGAGACACTCAGCCGTTTAGGTGCAGGATGTTGAACCCAGCTCGGTGGAGGCTGCGGGCAGGAGAGGGAGGACGGCTGAAGCTGGGCCGCGTGCCACTTCGGTGCCAGTGATGCTGTTGCCGGCCTCGCAGCCGTGCTGGCAGCCCTCTCCAGAGAGTGCAAGAAAATGAAGAAATGGAGAGGGAGGGCAGAGGATGCAGGGAAAATAGCTTTGAAAGAAGAGAAGGAGAGAGCGAGCAAATGGAGGAATCAGTAAGTGGAGAAGAGCCTTTATGTTGTGCGGACAGCGGTCAGTACCAGCTGGGACTACCTGAAGTCCTTGTGCAGCTTCAGAAATCAGTTTCCCATCCCATCACCCCTGTGCCTTGTTGGTGGCACCTCGGGGTTAGTGTCCTTTGCATTTATATGCATTCCAGAGTGGTGGAGACAGCGCAGCCAGTGCACTTGACATGGAGAGCCCCTTTGTGCTCCCGACTCCCGTGTGAGCAGCAGGTCAGCGAGTGAGCAGAGTCTGAATAAGCAGCCCTTGTGTCTTCATATGTCTCTCTGATCCCTTGAACAAAACCAGCATATGAAAGGCAGTAAGGCAATGCGAAGGCCTCCTAAATGTCACCGTAATGTCAGCAGCACTGGGAGCAGAGCAGCCTCCAAAGAGCAGAAAGCTTTGTAATATTTATAGGAACAGAATTTGTTAAAAATACATTTGCCTGTTACAGCTCAACCTTTTGGAGTCCTCACTCCTTTTGACTCTGGGAGTGGGTGGTGAGCTGAGAGGCATTGCATGTGTCTCAGGTTGGGTTTCAGTTGTCAGAGTCAGTCTGGGATCCTAGCAAATGCTAGAAATCCTTGAGTTTGGTAATTTTGTAGACCAGGAAACAGCCATCGTTCTTCTACCAAAAGAGCTCAAAGTCTTCCAAAATAAGCCTTTGCTATCTTTCTCCATGTAAATGTGAAGGGATCACATGGACCTATTTTGCATTTGCAAAACAAGGGTAAACGTGGTGCAAAGCAGATGGCAACGTGCCTGCCCCCTGTCATATAATGAGCCAGTGGCAGCGCATGGGACACCTGGCACCCCTGTTCCTGTAAACCCTCTTCTTTCTCTGGGTAGCTTGTACTCTGGAACTGACTGCTGAGAACAGAGCAGACCTGTCTGCTTCGTTTTGCAGAGCCTGCTGCCTGTAGCTGCACTGTATCATGGTCTGTCTTGTCACCTTGATCACAGGCACTTCATGCTTTCACAGCATCACAAAACGGACCTGGAAAACAAACAGGAAATGGTGCAAGAGAATGCTGTGGAAGTGTTGTAGATAAATTTGTCTCTCACCCCATGTTGTGCAGGAACCTCAGCGGTGGCTCTGCTCTTCCATGCTGCCCATCAACCAGCAGTGGTGGCTGGCTGGCCGCAGGCAGGCAGTGTCCCTGACCCGAAGGGTCCCAAGTCTCTCCTCGCACATCCCCAGCCCACTTGGACAACGGGGAGATGCAACTATTGCTGTTAGCTCTGGTGAAAGCGTTGCCACTTAAGGTCATTGGACTGGATCCTCTCTCAGACCCGACACCTGAAGTAACGGGCACCTACACAAAAAAAAATTATTTCCTTTAGCAAAGATTTGCGTTCTCTTCTTGATTGTTTATTTTTGCCTTGCTCTTGATTTGTTGCCTTGGTCCTAAGGGTCAGTACTTCTCCAGCTTAGAGGGAGCACCCTTTTAACATGGTCAGTCAGCACCTCATCCGGGACTGCTAAAAGAGAAATTACTGCCTAACATATGCAGTGAATCCCTTTCCTTTTCCTTTCCCTCCCCATCCCCCCATTCCAGCTTTTAGTTGCTTAAATTCCTGATGCTTCTGGTGAGCAGGAGGCTGGAAGAGGCTGGAAGATGCATTGATTTCTAATTTCCAGCTTGGTGCTACAGAAACCTGGGCTTATTGTTCCCGTTGACCTGAGCTTTGTTTCAGTGATATGGAAAACAAATATCTCCAATCCTACCAAGTCTGTGTTGTTTGGATTGCTCAGGCAGCTGCCGTGTGTATAAGGCTAGATACGATATATTCCACTGGGGGAGCAGGAAATCATTCTTCTGTTTGGTGTGTTTGACATGACGCAACATTTCCTGGTACCAGATTTGCTGCTGTGCTGCCCGCCTCTCACTGATGTCTTCTTGTGTGTAGCAGCATGCTGGTAGAGCAAAGCGCTTATTGCCCGGACTTGCTCAAGCCATATGTTTTGCAAAGGCATTTTCTCCCTCCCTCCCCACTGTTCTAAGCAGAAAAGGTCCAACAGAACATGTAACAGCTTCTGCTTGTTTCCCTTCCGTGCATATTAAAGTTGTTGAAAAAGACACCACTTTAATATTGTGGGCTGAAAACTGCCAGAGCCCTGGTCACGCGGTGCTGTCGGAACAGGCAAACCCGAAATCTGGGGCAAGGCAGCTGCCCAAAGGTGGGAACCACAGGAGCTGTCCGGGGTCACTCCTAAATCTGCTGTTTGTGGGTTAACATAGCAATGGTTTTTCTTTTTGCCCTCACTCACCATCACCGCTCAGACAGGGGCTGAAAATCCATCTGAGTGAGTGTGGTTTTGTTTTACTGGCGTGGGGTGGCTGCAGAGTGACTGGATGGAGCAAGGCCACTTAGTGAATTAATAGTGGTTCTCAGCAGTTAGTAGGCACTGTGATTACAGTGCCTTTTTTTTTTTTTTTTTTAATGACCACTTGACCGCGGGTGGTGAAGGATGGCTTTAAAATGTCCTTGTAAAATTACTTTCAGACTCCACAGAGAAATATAAAATTGTACTTTACCCCTTTCCAACAGGACTCCACTAGTGCTGTGTCACTTGCTTGTGTCGTATAGAAATACATGCAACTTTTTGATATGTTTCTTGTATCAGTATTTTGTAAGTTTTTCCCTGTGGCCATCTAAATTACTCTAAAGGGAGGAGGAAGAGGAAGATTAGTGAAACGAGTGTTTATCCATCTTAATTAGCGCTCTGTTGACAGAAATTATTCTGAGTATTTGCTGCACAGTAGTGACTGTTCATGTAAATCTTTCAATTTTTTTACTTGAATTGACATGTTTATTTCTTGGAACTTTATTTGTGCGACTTAGCACAGCTGGCTACTGATTTCTCTTTGTAACCGGGCACATGGTAGTTCTTTTGGTCAGTCACTTGCCCTCCGTTTGCCTGCAGGGTTCCCATGGGCAGTACTCAGGGTACAGGCTGTCGCGGTTCAAAGCGAAGGAGCTGAGCTCTGGGAAGAACCTGGGCTCACCTCTTCTTGGAGCACCACTGAGAGAGGTCTGGGGCTGCGATGCGGCCCTTGGTCATGAGCATAGTGTGACTGTACCCAGGGCGACCGCGAGGAGCTTCCAAAGAAAACAGGTGACAGGACATGTCTGCAGGACTAAACAAGGACGCGTTTGATGTCAGGCCCTCAAGCCTGTATGTTACCAGGAGTTAGAAAAGAGATGATGGGCAGAAGGGCTTGAATGCTGAGCAGAGGCACGCCGTGTTTCCACTGTTTGGTTTTTAAGATTGCACTAGCTTCGTTCATTAATCCTCTGATGCATGGGAGAAGTTTTGTAGCAAGAGCTCAGCTGTTCTGCAGCTGGGAAAGGAAGTAAAATATCTCATGGAGTTTGAAGGGATTTGGTTTTGTTTGGATCTTGTACTGTATGAAGAAAGCCAATCCATTTCTTCTGTTTTAAGGTATGGCATGCGTTGATGTCCAGTGCTGAGCATGCTGGTGCCCGTAAATATCTCCCCTTCACAAGCTAGAGATACCATTTGGTGTAAAAGTTTTCTGGAAAAGCCCTTTTGTGCCATTGTGGTTATGTACAATTGTGTGCAAAAGAAAATTGAAATTCGTAATGTGATGCAATCTTAATATGTGAAGAGGTAATTTTCTTCACATGCTTGGTGAAAAGGTGCCCACGTAGTGTCACCCTGGTCACTAGTCACTGCTTGAATCTCAGGTCTTTATTTCTCTGACTCTCAAATGAAAATAACACAGAGCTGGAAAGTTTATATCTCTGATACTCGCAGAATGCCTTTAAATCCTTCTGTGGGGGATACAATAAATAGATGGCCTTTAGGCTTTGTGGTGTTGCACTAACAATTCTGACGACAGTCCCTGCCTGTCCTGTTCTCTCCCGTCTCCCCGCTCTCTGCCTTGGATTTTTAAAGAAATGTGGCAGGACCGTTTCAATTTCGACCAGAACTTTTCAAATCTAGTGTGAAAAAACGCCTGCCTCTGTGGTTTACTGACTCCTTGGGTAATGTCCCTTTAAAGCAGCAGCTGCTGCCAAGGCCTGGACGCTGTGGTCACTAAATCATTTAGAGCTGTGCTGTAGCTGAGGGCTTCCAGCTTCGCCTTTTGTTACTGTCACACAGTGGGACCTGGCCGAGAGCCAGGGCTGCAGGCGCCCATTGTGCAGGAGAGCTGCACATCTGCAGTCGAAGATGAAAACTGGATGTCAGCTGCCTGAGCAAAACTTTTCTCAAAAGTGGTGTCGTAAGGCCCTGAAAAGGGGGCCGGCAGGTTGTGGGTTTTTTCTTTTTAGCGCAGCCGGGGCTGTTCTGGCGTGTTTTGAATCCTGATCCGTCTGTGTGTTTTTAAGCTCTACCTTTCATTTCGGTGGAGGGGCTGGTGGTGGTAAGAGAAGCGTGGCCAGAATCTTTATAACTGTAATAGACTGCAACAAAAGGTCTATTCACTTCTTGATGAACCAGGGATTTACGTGCATTAGTCCCCACTCTGTACGGAGAGGGGAAGACTGCCCGATGAATGGAGAAAATTCCTCTATTCTGTGCACCTCTCGCACCACCCCCCAGCCGGGTCAGTCCGTGGATTCTGACAGGGCTGTTTAGTACTTGGGAATCAGCAGACTCTCTGCTTCGGTTGTGGGGGAATGAAGTGTTTCTGCTCTTTCCTTTCTTGAACATTCACACAAAGCGGCAGGAGGTCTTTTATTATTTTAGCTTTCTATTAATTTTAATTTTCAACCCAAATGTGTGCAAACATAAGTAAAGCAGGGATGGGTTTACATCACAGCCAAGATACTTGTTAAATTAAATTCATATATGATGTGTATGTGTGTATATATATGTATATATATAGTACAGAAACAGCATGCTTGTCTCATTAGTGTATTCAGAAGTAATTGCTCTGAGTGTGAACACTCATGTGGCAGCAATGCCCGCAAGATTTCAAAAAGGGTTCATGCTGCTGGGTGCTGTACGAACACGTGCAGCCTGTCTCAGGGACAATATCTGCCGTGGTAAAGCAGTGCATGATAACAGGGTGGAGTAAGCAGAAGTGAATGAGTTTTTAAGAGCTTACCCAGAAGTTCCAAACAAAGATGGATTTTTTTTCCGTGAGTCAAGAGAATAACTATTTTGTACACTGTATTTCTCTACCCATTCCAGTACTTCTTCGAAGACTCTCTTCCTGAGGTCAGAACCAATCCACCGAGTCGGTCTTCTTAGTGTAGGGAGTGGGCTGAAAAAATGCTCTGCCTTTCAGGGAGAGGTTTGGGCTCCTGCCGGCCACTGCGTGCCCAGAGCCCATCGCAGGGCAGTGCTGGTCTGGGGGGGACGGAGCGTGGGCCTTGGCCCGTTGTGGGGGCTGCTTGGGGATCTCTGTGCCTTCAGCTTTGGACTGACGTTTCAAATAGCTGAAGCTACTGGTGCAAAACAACTTGTGAATAGTGTGGAGACCGAATTTGCTCTGTTGCAGAGTTTTTATGAGAGGGTTATTCAGAGAGCAGTGTATCTGTGTTAGATGTGGTGCAATACAGAGGAAAGCACCAACTCCTGTGGCATCCAGCCCCTTCCTGTTGGCTCACGCTGATGAGGTCTGACCCTTGGCGTGTGCTGCAATCCTTTTGTACTTGCAGGAGCCTGGTGGGGGAGGATGGGAAGAAGGACGGCTTTCCTTTAAAAACAAAGCAGAGGGCAGGAAGGAACAGCTGCTCTGCAAGCAGCCTTCCACTGATGCGGATATATGTTCCATTACGATGCGATTGGGAACTGCATCCCCACCACAGTAAGGCAGAGACCATACTCTTTAAGTGTAGGTGCTTTTGGCCTGGAAAAGTGCCTTCTTTGGGAGGCTCCTATATGCTGCCAAAATATGAATATATTTCTAGGGACATAGAAGACTCAAGTTCTTCATTCCTACCAAAAGCAAGTTCTCTGAAGCGTCTACTTGGGCAGGCACAGAAAGAACCACATTTTTTGTTTCTTCTTTTCGCGTTGAAGTATGACCCTGTGCTACAGTTCATGAAGTCAAAGCTGTGAATCCCCACTCCCCTGAGGTTTCGTACTAGCTGTCTTCATCTCTGGGATAATATGCCAAGAAAACTCTCTGGATTTATGAAACCACAGCCTGACTGGATTATGCTAGCAGTATATTTGGAAATGCAATTGGTCTCTTGAAACCAAAAATAACAGTGCGCTATCTTTCATATGGCTCTCATACTGCTGATACAGCTAATGATTAGAGAAGATTTGGAAAGAGTTATAGCAAATCATAAAAATAAATCTGAACCGACGTAATAATTCAAGAGGAATCTTCGGTAAGTCTAGGCACGTCATGTTTTTTTGATTAGAGGTCACTCAGCCTTCATGCTTTGTCGGTCTAGTCGGTACAGTTAATTCTGTGCAGCCTGCATGTTAGTGTCCTGTATCTGGTCTAACCAAACTGAAGCTTTATTTTTGAAGGGATTATATTTTGTAGCACTCTGACAGTCTACTGACAGCTGTAGCTGAATTTGGGAAGGTGGATTAGTCCCGTTCTTTACACCTTGCCTCAGCACAGCTCACCTGCAGCACAGATGGGTAGAGCTGGGGGGGGATTGGCGGGGATGTGGCAGAGGCACCAGGGAATCCAGCACGACTGGCTGCTCGCTTGGGCTCTGGTTAGTGTGGTGCTATTTTGGGGCAGACGTGCTCCCGTGGTGCCGAAGACACCAGACTGATCAGGTGAGGGAATGAGAAGATTGAACGTTCTGTGGTTCTATGACGCCATAAC
Organism: Apaloderma vittatum; assembly: GCF_000703405.1. NCBI lineage: Eukaryota > Metazoa > Chordata > Aves > Trogoniformes > Trogonidae > Apaloderma > Apaloderma vittatum. The sequence continues at coordinate 46,739 of NW_009699872.1, forward strand.
TGGGGGTTGATTTCTGAAAGAAACAGCCAAGTTTTGATCTCGAGGATCGTCCTGCTACTGACAGTTCTTAAATGGCTCTGAATAGGCAGGGGTTTGAACCAGGAGCCCCTGTGAATTACTGGTGTGTTCATCGTTCTAATTGCCGGCCGTGGGAGGGGGTGCGGGCTGTGCATCTCGGTGGTTAATGATGCCATGGGCCGTAGCTGAGACCGGCAGCCAGGATCTGCAGATTATGCAAATGGCCAATGCATTATTAGTGAGGCACTGTTCAATTTTTAATGTAGTACATGGAAGCACAGTGATATTACTGCCATTATTTAATTAGTAAGTTGTCTGGGTAACCATTGCAATCCTACTTTGAATTTTTGCATGTTAATAAATACAAAGTGGGGAGTGCCCGGTTTTAATAACGTCACGTGTGTAAATACTGTTGTCTTCAGATTGCTGAGACCTTTTAGCAATACTGAGGGGAGGGAAGCAGCAGTCTGTATACAAATGTTTAAACTTCATTCTGACCTTGTAAATCCTGTTTTCTCCCCAAGTGCAAATCTGGTGCAATGCAAACACCAGAGCTTCAAAAATAACCCTAATTAGCAATTAGCTGCAATAAATCAAGCTTGGATGGTGTGCTCAGTGCTGTTGAATTTGATACTACATTATGGCACAAGTTGTGCAATAGACATTTAACTGTTTTAGCTTGTAGCGCTGCTTTTCTCGCATTAAGTAAAATATCTAAATGTCGTGTGAGTTTCAGCAGCCATTTAGTTGATCGTGTATACACTTGTCATTTAGTGGAGATGTGCTTTCTGCATAAAGATAACAGAAAATCTTGGATAACTGTGTGCTTCTGAGGTACCAGTGTCTTTATTCAGTATTAATAAATACGAAAATGCAGCTGTTCTGGTTCCCTCTGAAAAGCATCAAGTTTAAATGTAATGATTTCTGATACCAACCAGAAAAAAAAAGCAAGAGTCATTAGAGGGGGCTAATTGGGCTTGTAAAAAGGCAAATGGTATTTTGATGGTGTTCTAACCAGAATGATAAGTGCATTTTTATGGCCCTGGATACATGACTTTTCTAGGGTCCTTTAGAAGTAACTGGAAAGCTGTTCAGCATTTTATAACATGTCCGTGCTGTTCCCAAGTGTGAGAGATACAGTTCTTTTCTGAAGGCAAGAGTCTGTGTCTCTGAGGCAAACGTTTAGCGGTTCTGGGTGGTCTAAAGCGTGGAAAGACGACCGTGGTCACCACAGCAGCAATGAAATACCTCATGAGATTCAAACCCGCATTTAAATGTAACGTTTTTATAAATGGCTTTTACTTTTCCCTCGCAATGAGGGTTCGATGCACCGCTTTGTACAGCCGTGGGCCGGGCGGTGCGGGGGTCTGGAAGGAAGGGGGGCAGAGCTGGCCCTGGCCCTGGGCACCCTGGGTGGGGAATCGCCCCACAGCGGCTCCCAGGCAGTCCCAGCGGTACCGTGGGGGCTGAGTGACCGAGGGACACAGTTTAAGGGTGGAGTTCTTTGCTTTCAGTGGGTTCTGTTTTGGTTTTTTTTCATTTGTTTTCTTCTGGCTAGCTTGGACATTTATTGCACGAGCCAGTTCTCAGGTACTGGCTTTGAATACGTCTTTGAAACTTTGTTTCACTGTTTGATATGTTTTCATAATGCAAATTTTGATTTTTTGGGGGAATTTGCCATAGGCAGTGTAATATATGAAAAGTTAATACTAATGAATTAATGTATTTAAAAGCAGTGATAATAATAGAACTTTGTGTTTTACATACACAGTATGTTATGTAATGTTATTTTTCTTCAGTGCTTCTGTAAGCTAGATAAATATTGCTATTAGGTATCTGGGTCAGATGCTGAGACAAGGACCCTTTTCCATTGATTACCAGTCTCATAACTCAGTTAAAAGATTGCATTGACTGAATTTATCTTTATTTAAATTGGCCACAATGTGGGCAGTGTGGCCTGATGCTACATTCAGGGCCCCTAAACCGGCCATAATTCATCTTCTGACTTGGTCAGACAGTACTCTTTCTTTTGTTTAAAAAAGTCAATATTATATTATTGTGCAGGAAAAATTACATTAATGTGTCTTACACTTCAGTTTCTTTGAAAAATAATGTAATTATTGATACTGGTTAAGATGGTGAATGCCTAATTTATCACTAGCTATGTTCTCTGTGTAGTTTCCCTAATTCGTTTCTTGATTTTTATCTATGCCTTACGAAGTAATGATGCTGCTCTTATAGGTCACTCTTTAATTATGGGTAGATTGCACACAGCTGAAGTTGGGTCAAGGCAAGAATTGTACTGTTGTGTAATGAGGGGGCAGAGAAAAGGAGGTGCTTTGAGGTCTGATTTTATTTGTATTTGCAAGAACTCTTGGTGATTCTGCGTTGTGGGTAAGGAAAAGCGTTGCGTGTTGCGTGATCAGGTAGCAAAACTGACAGTTTCTTTTTGTGATTTAATGAGCTTTGCGGAGTCAAGGTGCACTTGCAAGGAAGCCCAATAAAAACTCCAATTCTAAGAGGTGCAGGTGCGAAGGCTCTTTTATGGGGTGAAATCCATGAACTGGAAAAGCAGAACAGCTTGTGGGTGATGATTTAATCCGTGTGCAGCGAGAGCGTGCGTGGCTTTTAATTTGAAGGAAGTGCTTCCTCTGGGACTGTTTTAAAATCTTTTGTTCTTACCATTCCTTATTGTTTCTGCTGAGCTCTCCTGTAAGTCATCACTCTGACAGCTGAGGCCTGTTGTAACTTTAAGGGCAGCAGCTGCTTTTTGGCCAAGCTGCTGCTCTGCGGGTCGGTGCGGTGTCTGTGGGACGGCCCGTCCGGGCTGCTGGCCTGGCCTGGCACCAGGGTTGCCGAGGGGAGTTTCTACCCTCTTCTCCAATATATGGCAGGCTTGACTGAATTCGTTAGGGAGATTGTCTTCTTTGCAATAATTGCAGAGTGTTCTCCTTCTGCGCATGCTCTAAGTGTTCTGTCAGCGTGCTTTTTGAATTTGTATCTCAGTCTATTCTGAAGACAGGTAGTTTCATTTTGAACACTACTTTAAAAGATGCTGGCTCTTATTCAGGTAATAAGTGAAAATAATTGCATTGTAGAATTTACACCAAAGAGGAGTGTTTTCCTTCTGCGCATGCTCTAGGTGTTCTGTCAGCGTGCTTTGAATTTGTATCTCAGTCTATTTTGAAGACAGGTAGTTTCATTTTGAACACTACTTTAAAAGATGCTGGCTCTTATTCAGGTAATAAGTGAAATCCCTTAACAACTCCTTCCTTAACCTGGAATTTGTGTTGTCTTCTCCATAATCTTACTCCACTCATAACTGGCTGTATGTCATGTAGTAGCAAAGATGCTGATAGTGTTGTCAGCACCAGCTGTCCCTCTTTGCAGCCGTTTCTTGAACTGAATTATTTACTGAGATTTTTACTATGTATATAGTGTAAAAGTTTTATCGCAGCAATTGTGTGTGTAAACTAGTACTGGATGCAGAGATGGTCTCCAAAGCGTTGGAAGAATGCCGAAGGGAAGGACTTTCCTTTAATTGGCTTTATCTGTGGCTCCAGATTTATTCATTCTTCTCTTTATCTGTAGTTTAACAAATAATCATTCTCCATAATTTGACACATTATATGGCCGAATAATTATGTTCTAATTATGGAATCCCTTAACTGCAAGGTATAGTTTCACAAAAGGTTTGGATCTTTTATTAACTGTAGGCACATTTCTGTGGGAACTTTTTTTCAAATGAATTTAAGGGTTCCCAGTACTGGAAAACTTTAGATTCATCGTGTGTTTCTTATTGTTCGGATGGTGAAACAGGAATGAGTAATGAAGAGAAGAATGAAAAGATTGAAGGGCAGCTGTTAGCCAAAAAATGTTAGGTTAGTGCTTTCAGTGCAGCCAGCAAGGATCACACTCCTTAAACTTTAGCTGAACTGAAAGGGAGGAGAGTATCTGACTCATAAAATTACAGTGTGATATATTGAAACATAAGTAGGAGATTTAAGTATTTAACGTACCTGTGACTGGCATCTTTTTTTGATGACTCTTTTCTGAATGTCTTTCTTTAATTCAAGAAAGCACTAAAGTGCATCAGTCAGGTGTCTGCTGTAATAGGTCAGTACTTCTCCGAAGTGGAACTCCGCAGATGACATCTTAAAACCAAAACCTAATTTATTCAGAACTTAAAATGGAGTGAGTGTAGCCCTAGCCAGGAGTGTCACTGAAAGCACGAGCACCATGCCTCTCGGGGGGAGTATCTGAAGTGCTTTTGCTGTCATTTTAAGGGCCCGTTGTTCACTGTTGCTTTCCTGGGTAAAGGCCTCACACTGTTAGTTCATATGTTTGCCATTACAGTCACCTGCTTTATATTTGTACAGATTATCTCCACTAATGATGATGTTTGAGGTTTTAGGTGACAACCTCGTTGTCTTTCCACTGGGTGGTTATCTGGTATGAGCGCGAGCGCTTGAAGAAAGCCCTGAGCCAAAGGTGCCTGGTGCGTTAGGTCATTTTGAAGGAGTTTGAAAATATTAGCAAATTCACAAACCAGCAGCGTTACATGCTTTGCCAAAGCAAGCGTTTGTTAGTTGCCAGCTATTCCCTGCTACATTGGAAGTCTTCAGGGGAGAAATGCCTGCTCCTCTGTCCTCCTCACAAAGGGCTGTGTTATCTGTATTATTGAAGATAATATATTGCAGAGCTTAATATTATTCTGAAATGTACTTCCTAAAGATTATGTGCCCCAATTTTATTGTAATGTTAACATCTTGCATCTGTTAAGACCTCGACTTGTTATGAGATGCTGGACACATTCCCAACTGTGTAATTTGATGCTGTTTTGTTTGACAAACAAGGATATGTAGCTCGCAGTTGCTGCAGTGTGAGTGCTAAGTGATAAATCACAGGTGTGGTGCGTAGCTGGGGACTGATGAATTGTTCCCAGTAATCCTCAGAGTATATGGAAGTCGTGGTGGAAAGCACTTTCAGACCAGTTTTAGGGGGCTGTAGGATTTGGTAGGGGACAGAGGGAAACAACAGAGAAAAAGCCTTGCTGCCGTTCCTGTGTGTGTACAGAGGCGCAGCTGCATCTTTTCACCTTTACGGGGGTTAAACCTTTTTGTTACGTAGGATAATGCTACTTTCCATTTAGCTGCCTGAATAAAATTCTACAAATTGCACTGCCTTCAGTTTTAGAGAGGAAAGAAGGAGATTTGTTTTCTTGTATAAATTTCTACAAATGGCACTGCCTTCAGTTTTAGAGAGGAAAGAAGGAGATCTGTTTTCTTGTAGTTGAGCCGTTCTAAATGGACATTGACATGACAGTTCTGTCATTGCTTGGGACAGGGTGAGGGCAGGTCTGCAGCCAGCCTGGCACATGCACCTGCACAAACTCGAGGTTTTTTTGGTTGCCAGGGTAATCTTTCTGAAAGAGGTGTGTGAGGATTTATTTATCCAGTGGTCTTTGAGTAGAGGTACTTGGAGATTGGTGTCATGTGCTCCTGCAGAGTCCCTAAAGAAGTAGCGGATCGTGGGTGATAAGCATTCTCTGCCGGAGGAGCCCAGAGGGGGAATGCATGAGCGGATCCAGAGGAAGACTGTCTTTTCAGTATCAGAATTGATACAGAGGGCCCGTTACGTAACCAAGTTGTCCAGCCTGGGTTTGGAGGGTAGCTATTATTTCTGTTGGAAATTCTGTGAGAGGAGTATCCTGAGGAAGAATCCGCTTTGCTTGTTAACAGGAATTGTGCTTCACTGCCAGTGAGTTGAATTTGGCTCTTTGGAGACACCCTGTTAAATGCTTTAGGGAATAGGTCGTACATGATGTGTTCATTTCCTCAGTGTAATTCCCTATCACCAATGCCATTAAATGCACCATTACCAGCCATCTTATGTAAATGATTTTTCCAGTCTTTTCTCTTAGTTCAAAATACCCTTTTGGAGGGCTCTTGATGAGTTCAACTCAATTTGCTCAAAGGTTAGCATGTTAAATTGGTATTTGGTTTTCATTAACCTGGGTGGTAATATCTTGCCATTAGGAAAGGCCTTTTGCAGGGTCTCCATCATCATTCATTTCTTGTAGCTGGGTGCCTTGCTTTTTTCTTTTCTATTCAATTCATGTTGTCAAAAAAACTTTTCCTTTATATCACGTAAAAAAACCCACATCTGTGGCAGCACGTTAACCAAGAAGTGTTCTGTGTAGTGGGTTCAGTTAGCAAGAGCATCTGTTTCATTCTGGATTTTTTTAGTTATATTTAATTAGGGTTTTGGTGAGGTATTATTGTTACAGTTCCTGTGATCAGTGATCAAAATCAGTTCAGTGATCAAAACTAACGCTGCAAAGAAAGAAATCTGGGGAAATTGGTAATTTTTTTCTGCAGTGGCAGATTTTTCAAGAGACACAGGCTAGAAAATCCAGAATACACTGCTATGAAAAGAATTTTTTTCTCTTCTTGAATAACAACAGCTGGCACACGTATCCGCAGGAAGGAATGTAAAGGCACAGTTCTAAACGTACGGTTGGAGTAGACTTCTGAATAATACTTGGACTATCTATTACCCTGTAATTGCTGCCTATCAAAATGCATTATATTAGTATGACTGATCATCTTGGGGGGTTCAGGCATCTCCTGCTCCTGTTCTGCCCTGCGCCTCATTTTGAAGTACCGTCATGCTTCTTCCTCCCGATGTGTCTCTCTCCCTCCTACCAAATTGATAAAAGCAACATATTTGAACATAAATAAAATTAATGGAGCAATAAAACAAAAGAAATTGTATTCGACTAAATCCTCTCTGTTTGCTTTGCTTAAGAAAACAATATGTTACTCTAGGGATAAAGAAAAGCAGCACAAGACAGGCTTTGGATCAAGCGTGTTTCTTATGCACATCTCAGAAGAGGGAAGTACTCAAACACTTGCCCTGTGAAAGCAAAACCAGCAAGTTAATTTTTGGTGCCCAGGTCTGACAGTAGGATATGGAATGAGACTTTTTTTCACCATTGAAAAAAAGCTAAAATTGTTGGAAAGATGGCAAATTCTTATATTCATGGAAAATGTGACTGATAATTTTTCTCTCGAAGGCTGGAAATTCAGCCTATTCATGATTTATTATAAACTCACCAGTTCTGGCTGCAGAAACTGTCTTAAGTTTTGCATAATAAAGTATGTAATATTTAAAGTATCATTTATTTTTTAAAAATAATCTGATTGTAGAAAGGTGTGTGACAGTGGGCATCTGCTCCCTCCTTATTGGTAATTTCACAACTGCAGTATGTGCCTCTAGAGTTCTTCCAGAGGAATCATATTCAGCTGAAGTGCTGCAGGTTGGCATCATCTCACTCTTACCTTACCGGAAAAACCTCCAACCGAGATCAAAACCGACCCAATCAGTTATGTTTCATTAAACAGGGATTTAGAAATCCTCTTTATGATTTTTTTATAGTTCATTTACCAAACTTTATGTTATCTTTCCTTTTTTCTTTTTTTTTTTAAAGTTAAATTACACTGGTTTATTACACCTGAATAATAGCAAAAGAAAAAAAATAGAACTTGATTAAAATGTGATTTTTTGGGGGGAGTCAACTTTTGTGTTTTGAGGCATCACGGTGTTAGATGCACATGTGTCACTGTCAAATATTTGAATAATGATTATTAGAATTTTTTGTTTACAAATAAAGTTAGGTTGCTTTGAAATGGAAAAAGTATCACTGAGGCTCATGACCTAGCTTAGGTGAAGGTTGAAGGTGTCTGTTTTTCCTTTGGCTCTTTCATCTCATTTGTAATTGTTTCGCTCCTAAGAATGGTTTCACCTGTTGTGTGCCAGTACTGGCACCAACAGAAAGTGCAGGATTTGTCTTCTGTGTGTTGCAGAGGCCTTGTGCTGTCTTCATTCGGCAGTTGTAGCCTTCCTGTTTCGGCTGTGTAAGCAGCTTGTTCCCAAAACACCAGCAGAAACACAAAAGATGATGAGAATGCTCTCCTCCCCAGCCCGCCCCCCCCCCCCCCGAAACACCCAAAACAAAAAAAA
>NW_009699872.1:54812-71504 GCF_000703405.1 Apaloderma vittatum
CCCCCCCCCGCAAGAAATCCCAAACAAACAAAAAAAACCCAACAAAAAACAACCAACCAAACTAAACAACCCCAGAACACCAAAGGTTCTAATGAAGAATTTGGTAAACAGTTGTAAACCAAAGCCCAGAAAAAGACTGTCTTGAAAAGCTGAGTGTTCATCTCTGGAATGAGCCCTAAGTGAAGCTCTGACTTTCCTCAGCCTTAATCAGTTTGAAACAAGATGTCATAAAGTAATCAGGCTCGGCTTAGGAGAATTGCCTGGGATTGTTTCAGGCCAAACTGTCAAGAGGGAGGAGTGGAGCAATAGCTTATTGAATCTAAAGCCTGCGCTCACCTTTGATATGTCTACATTCCAGCTTAAAGGGCTCTTAAAATCACTTGGTTGCGTGCCTTTCAGCAGCACTGCGGGCGAATGTATTCTGTTAAAGAGTTTGCTTAGGGATGTAAATATGTGCTTTTTATGAATAAAGTATTTTTCCGAGTTGCGTGGCTCTGACCCCTGGGTCGGAGGGCTGGCTGCAGAAGCCCAGACGGCTGCGTCATCCTGGCCATGTGGCAAGGAGCGCGGCGGGGACCAGATCCTTGAACGGGGCTCCTGGCTTCCCCGTAACCCAAATAGCAGCCGACCGAATGGGAGTGTTCAGGGAGGGGCAGGGGGAAATGTCATGTGGAAAATAATTTGCAAAGCAGACGCTGTGCATCAGTTTTTCCCATTGCCATACTCTAAATTTGCCGGGTCTTTGGGTGTGCTTTTTGTTGGTTTTTTTCTTTTTAACGTTGCCTTTTGAGAACACAGGGCTTCCCTCTGGCTGAGCACAGAAGCTGGGTCAACTGAAAAATAAATCAATCAATCACTAAGTATCAGGCCAAATTATATAAATATGTGGTTTAGATTAAACTGCCTGGGTTAGCCACGTTTCGCAGGCTGGATCTGCTGTCTCCCCACCCAGCTCTGGGGTGCTGGAGCCCTTTGAGGGACACTTGGCAACTAATGCTGACTGGGTCGGGTCTGGCTCCCCTGCTGCCACCCTGATCCCATGGGAGTAAGTTCTGGGAGAGCGAAGGAGGGAGGGGGACGTGTGGGTGTTGACAGTGAGCAGAGGGTGCAGGGAAGAAACTGGATTTACACTGCACTACATGCCTTGGCATGGGCCTTAACAATTTTAGAGTGTACATTGTGGTCGGGATTGCCCTGGATCAAGGCTTTGTGCCCTTGGAGGACGGTATAGCAGCTCCTGTGTGCTTTCCTTGGTTTTATTCTCCTTGAAACCAGTTTTGGAGAGGCAGAATCAAAAAGTAAGAGCAGCCAGGAAAATGAAGCAAAACAGTTGCAAGCTTAAGCTTAAAAAAAATGGCACAGGCACGTGTCCAGGCAAGTGACATCTTGACTGGGAAAAGCACAAGCCACTTCTGGTTGGGATTGTGTCGGGATCCTTGGGCCGGTCCTGAAGGTTTGAACCCTGCAGAAGTTCCTGTGATGCCGAAAGCTGAGCTGGGCAGGATCGTGTTTGAACAGCTCCGTGTATTTCTTTCCTCTAGGGCGCTGCTTTCATCCATCTCCTGTCCCTGGAAGGGAGAAAAGAGATTTTGTTTGTGTATGTGTGTGCCTTTTTGGGAGAAGAGGGAAGGCCTGGGCTGTGTGGGAGAAGGCCAGGTCAGAAGAGAAGGGCTTGGTCCATGTACGTATGGAACAACAAAAGGGAGCATAGAGCCATTTCAGTGGCAGCAGAGCTGCGTATCTAATTGTGCTCCCGTGTCTGTCACCCCTTGTAACTGAAATAATTTCGGCCACGCGCTGTGGAGTGAATGTAAGTGGATTTTCTGTTCCCTGTGTGCTTGCAGTGCAGACCTGTGGTTTTGTCCTGTCGGTGTGCTTGATGGGATATGTGTGCAAGAATTGGTACATCAAGGCATGCCCTCAAACACAGACGTGCTAGGGGTAGTTAACATTGCTGCTTTTCAGCAACGAAACGTGATAAGAAATAATTTTGATCTGGGCTTTTCAGAACTGTACCTACAGTTATGGCTCTAAGCATACTGGTGAATTTAGTGGTGCAAACTCTGTGAGATCCATGTGTGAGCGTGGCTGTGCGTATTGCAGCATCGCTATAAAGCACTGTGTTACTCAGCGCTCAGTAATGCTTTATTAGCAAATTACAGTCTGTTGCACCAAACTTAGCTTGCCAAAGCTGTGTACACCAAGCAGACTTGATTGAAAATTGGAGTTTAAAAAGTTGTAAAACGTGATCATTCATGTTCAAGACCTGCCTGTTTTGTATAGCTGCTTCACCCTCCTGAAGCTGGTCTCTCAGCCATCCCACCTGCCCAAGCCCTCGTGCTCAGAGCTTGCTCCCTCTGAAACACGGGTTTGGGATTTTACCAGGCAGCGACTGGGAATCTCTTTCTTCCATGCAACATTGTCTCGGTGTCTGGAAGGAACATTTTAGGTGTTTTCCCTTAGGATTTGTGGAAGTTTCTCAAGGGTCTCTAACAGTTGATTAAGAAAAGCAAGTTTGTGCAGTGGATGAAAATTCTTAAGGGGTCCACTGGAAAACTGGCGAGAGGTCATAGTTTGCAAAGACTAGAAATCATTACCTTATTGATCTATTGGATCCTTTTATTTTTTGCAAGATTTCTGTGCGAAAGTAAAGAAATATGACATAGGCTTTGTTTGGAACTAAATAATCCCCCATCACACATGCACTCTGTTACGAGTTTAAACTGAATCCATAATACTATTTGCTTTTTATATATTTTTGTTTCTTTTATTCTTTTTACGTTGACCAGAAAAGAACCTTTCCAGGGAGTTCAGAGAATTTATTTTAAATGATGTATTATTTACACAGTGGTAATGACTCCTTTGTAAAGATGTCTTTTGAAACTTTTTAGCGTGTGTATTATCATTTAAATTCTCACAGAGAGACTATTTAAAATGTGTATTACAGTGTACATATGTATTTAGGGGCTTGTGTATATTATTTTATCCTAATGGGTAATCCATCTTTTCACTGTGTATTTAGGGACACTTAAATCCATGGATTATTCAGCAGTTGCGCGTGCACATTAGCTTTGCAGGCTGAAATTCAGATGAAATGTTATTGTGTTTAAAAACACACCCAAAAATGAGGAATAAATTGACTTGTGTTTTACTGGTCTTGGGCAGGTGGACCCTGTGAGAATCAGTCTAGATAAATTTTACACCTAGAGCTTGATATTAGAAACAAAAAAGTAAAGAAAAAGCCCTCCGAGTTAAAAGTAGTGCTTACTCCTCACCCGTGTTCTCTTTTCACTTCCTTCAAGTTGCAGACAAACAGCAACGAACCTAAACAGTCTTAATTTAAGAAAGAAGGTTTCTTTTAGTTCTTGGCAGTAGTTCTGCCTACTAGGGAAGCAGAATAGAATTTTGTCAAAACCACTGTCATTTGAAGTAGTGGGAATTGGCAGGTTTGGAAATGCTACTTTATGAAGACTTAATTTTCAGGCTTCAATCTGGTCAATGTGGTCAATCTGGTATGGAGGAATACCCATGACAAATTTAGTTCTTATCTCATTTTGCTTGTGTGTTTTCACTGAGACCAAGAAGAAACATGTTGAGACTTACTTTTTTTAAATTTTATTTTATTAACAGCCTACAAAAACAGAACTGCTGACACTTTGCAGAAAGCTTTGCTGTCTAGAAATAATACAAATTCTGCATTTCTCTCCGTTTGCTTGTTTACTTCCACAAGTGCTGGCATGAAAACAGAATCTTTCTCTCAGGAGAGTTTTTCTGCTTCTGGGGCAGTCTTGAAATGTAGATACTGATCAATGTTGCTTGTTCTTCAAGGAACACAAAGCAGCAGCTTCCAGGTGTAAGTGCCTGATACCTTGTTCGTATTTCCCCAAACGTGTCTTCGTGTTTGAGGTGGGTCAGGCTTATGGAATGGAAGCGTAGAGGCAGGGAGGCAGACTCGCAGGAGCTTGCAAGGCAGCCCTTGCCCTTGCTAAATCACCCTTTTTGGTCTCCTCTGGACACTGTCTCCTACCTGAGCAGCTGCTTGTTCTAGGCTTTCAGTGGTGCGTGGGTGTTTTTTGTTTTTTGTTTTTTTTTTTAAATGGTTCTAATTTATGAAGGCTGCAACTGAATTCAGGACTGGAGTGGTGGCTGTAAGCCACTAATTTTACTTAAACTGTGACTGACTATTTTTGCTCTGAAGTGCGTTCAAATACTGGGTAAATGCTAGAAGGGTACAAAAGCTGGTGAGCAGCTAAAAGAATTAGAATACAGAAATTATTTCTGTTCGGTTGTGGTAGCGAAACTGAAGTTTGTAAGGTGAGTGAAGGTGCAAAGGAGCATCTTGGACGCCTTGGACAGCAGCCTCTGTGCATTGCCTGCAATTCTCCTAAACCCAACTCTTTGATATGCAAAAAGGAACCGGATTGGATTCAGCCAGCCGAAACAAGGCGGCTCAGGCAGTGAACACTCAAGCAGACAAAGCAGGCATGTCCTGAAGAATGAGCCACTTGTACCTACTGAAGTCAAGCAAGCAGATGTCTTTCTGCTCACTTGTACTCTACAAATATGATATTTGTTGCTGCATAAGCAGCGATGGCACGCCTGTTTCTAGAGTCTCTTTTCTTCAGATGGCACAAAGTGGTTAATCAGCACAATCTATTTCAAGGAGGAGGAGGATGTGTGGCAGAGAAAAAGCGAAGCAGTAGCTTTTACTAAGTCTGCAGACCTGGGACATGGCCTCCACCAAAGTTTGCGTTGGCTTTCTGCAGACGGGAAACTGAAGGTTTTGCCATCTGAAGCATCGGCACTTGTGCCTAGGTTTGTCTTCTAGGGGGTTTGGGGTTGTTTTTTGCATGGAATATTTTTTCTAATTATCCTTCTGACTGTGCAGGCTTCTACTACTCACGTGCACACAGAATTTCTGTTGGTGGCCACAGAAGGACTGCTATCGTAGCAATATTTTTTCAGCTCTAGGCTGGTACTGCTGCGAACCACAGATAGAAGAGACCAGACCCATCCGTCCTGCTGATAAGAGCAAATTATTCCCTTGCACTCTGTCTTGCTAGAAGTAGCTGAGCTTAGAACACCCAAACTAGAAGTCACCGTTCTGCTCTTTTGATTTTCGACATAAACACTGTAATTAACTCTTGATCACCATCAATTTTCATATGCCTAATTCCATGGAAATGTTAATGTAAGATAACAAAGGCACAGGCATTGATGAGCTCTCAGCCAAGTAATGTCCTGCAAAGGTTTTTGACACTGAAGTGTTATTCACCGTTTTCCCCAATATCTCATAAAGCGATGGTGAATGATGAGACAATGCTATTGAAGCATAAAGTGTCCAGCTTCTGACTGTCTTTAACGGGTCATTTTGACGGCTTTCTCCAAACCCCAGCTGTTCTGAATTCAATACTGTTAGGTGGATGTTCTGCATGAGAAGAGGGAATTTCCCCCCCCTCCCCTTTTCAGCCTACTATTACCGCTACAGGAGGCTTGTCATCCTACACTTCTTAAGGAAGCCAGATTTTTGGCTTAGGTTCAAACATATGTTTCTCTGCTGCTGCCTCTGTGCTCTCTGATCTGCCATTGGAAACCAACCTCAACTGATGCTCTTCCCCAAATTTCCTTCCCCTGCTCCTGAAACGTTGCAAGTATGTACGAAGTGTGACTGGTGGATTGACAAGAAAATTCACGTCTCCTCAGACCACTGAGCTTTTGTATTTTTCGGCCACTTAATAGATTTGTCAGTCTGTCTGGGTTTTTTGGTTTTGTTTGTTTATTTTTTAAAAAAGATCCATAGCAAAGTTATCCTAAACATCAGGAACCTGTACTGCAATAGAAAGGTACTCTATCAGTAGCAGTATTGCTATTATTTAAATGGAGAAATTATAGACTTGTCCATTGGCTGCAGTGCATGAGTTTCAAGGACCTGAATTCCCATGTTAGCAATTTGTAGGGGTTTGTGATGCTTTCTGGTCTGTGTGAATGTGACCTGCATCTAAATGAAAGCAGCTGGTGGAGGCACGAAGTGGAAAGCACGGTGTTCAGGTGCATGAAGATTGACTGCTCCAGTGGGCAGAGTGTCCTGGGACCTTTGTGTTCTCAGCTTTTGGAAGTTTTAATAATCAATTTGGGGGAGTAGTTAAAGCAGCAGATGCTTTGTCCTGTGAGTTTATAGCTGTGCGGTGCTCAGATTGTTTCAGCCTGTAATGGGGTGTCAGTAAGAGGGTGCTCAGTGACATTATAGGAGATGTGTTTTTAAAAAATACCTCGATCTGGGGATGAGGGGGAAGGTAAAAACCCCCAACTTTCACTATGGCAATGTGAGAGGGGGCTTAAACTTGGTGAATTCCCAAGGCAGCTATCTGAGACGTGAGAGACGGAGTAGTTAGTGCTCTCTGTTTACTCTGTTAGGAAATACTGGGAGATTTAGCAGCTGTTTAGTTGTGTGAGGTCAAAAGTTTATCATAAGGTTTGGGCATTACTCCTTTTTTATTATTTTTTTTGCTATAGTTAACTTCAAATACTGCATTAAAGAAGAATAAATGCTACTTCCAAAGTCGCAGTGCTCTATGGATAAAAGTCACCAACTTTCAGAATCTCTCTCCATGCACTTCCTGCCTCCATAACTAAACCTGCTGCTTCTCCCTGCTCATCGATGACTGCAGCTTGCAGTCAGTGCTCTGGGGTTCTCACCCTGCCCATCGGTCTCCGGTTTGAGGCAGGGCTTTACCCCAGCATTTTGCTGCCAGTCCCACAAAGCCAGCCCTTCAGGGCCAGGGCAGGAAGGCTTTCTTGCTCTGGTTCCTTAGTGGTGATAAATTGCTCCACCATGGATGCTGCGTTACAGTAATTGCAGAGAACTTGATCCATTGACTAAGCTCACAGTGGCTTTATTGAGCCATTTCTCACCTTAATTTCTCTGGTCCTGAATCTGCACCTTTAAATAAGAAGCAGCTCTCAAGCGAACAAAAGCATAAATCTGAGAAAGTAAGTTAAAATTTAGCAGTTCTAAATCTAGGTCTTCTCCTGAGTTTGGGGAGTACAGGGAGGTATTTATTTGGGTCACCTCTGGCAGTTTTGAGTGGATTTGTTCAGCGATGGGAAGAACATACCCCCTCCTGCTGTATTTGCCAGACTGCGGAGTTCCCTGGAGCCTTCGCCTTACCTGTTCTGGGCATCACCTCCCTGTTCCTACCTTCGAGCTGCTGGCAGATGGATCACAGCTTAATCTTCCTCTAACGGCTGAAACAGCAGGAAGCATTTGTGCCAAAATGAGGCATTTTCAAGTATTTATTTTTTCAGGGCTAAGGCTTCCAAGAGGCCGTGTAAATACACAGTAGCGAATGTAGGTGTATTGATACGTTTTCATAAGGCTTTAAAAAGACTTTTATAAGGAGATGTTGAACAACAGTTGTGTGCTTTGTTGATGGTGTTTGAGAAATGTTGGAGGAAAACAATTAGATCGGGTTTGGTTTTCTGAGGTTTTGTTTATTTTTTTCTAAGGGATATGCTTTGGATGGGTCAATTAGCCAGGTTTGTTCATAAACAGATACACTTCCACAGTATCTGAAATTTTTGCAGCAGGAAAAGAGCTTCAGTTAGCTCTTCAGCCTTTCATTCCAGTAAACAATAGCGTGCATAGCCAAAAATTGTGCTAGCAGGCAAAAGCCTGCTTTTACTGATGCTGAGACAAACAATTATATCAAAGAATCAACAGCGTCCATTTACTGCAAATCTCTGTCTGAGAGCTCTCGGACTGACTGGGGGGCGTTGTCCAGGGGCTCCTGCAGTTTAAGGGGTTTCACTTACTCTCTCAGGATTGCCACTTTCCCCTGCTTTTTTTTTTGTTGTTTTTGTTTCTGGTGGTGTCCTCTGTGGCTGAAGAGGGGAGGGAAGGGGGAGGAGGGATGACGTAAAGGAGGATTTTTGAAAGAAATGAGGATAAATATTTTCCAAATTGTGTCAAAATCTGATACATTTTTCAGCAATCTGACATTTCGGGGTAGAGGCAGGGTGGAAACATTGTGCTTCAACAGCTCATCGCAGTGATTTATGTAATGTTATCCTTGCAGTTAAATGCCTAATCTGCCAGATGATGCAGTTGCATGCTTAGATACGTTTTCCAAAACTTTAAATTTTTCTGTTTTGAAGGAACAGTAGCAACAAGTCGACTGGAAAGAACAACAGAAAGAAACACCTATTAAAAAAATCCATGCACTCTAAGTCCCAGGAGTGAGTGTGGGCAAGGCCTTGGCAGCTTTTTTTTTGGCAGCATCATGCCCCCCAGTTGCCTTGGGCAGTGGTCTATCAGATTTCCAGGCAGCAGCAGCAGCTCTAGCGGGTGGAATTCACAGCTAGTGCGTTGCTTGAAGGGAAGGGAAGGCTTTTCAGGGCGTGAAGATGTGGATAGTCTTAAAAGTCCTCACAGCAGAGATGTTTATTTCTGAAGAGAACTGCGTTGGGCTTTCGTGTGTGCCTTTGGTCTGATTGAGGACTAATTTAAGTGTGGCTCCAATAAAAGTAGAAGGCTTTGTGGTTGGAATTGTGGGTCAGGAGAAAAATGGAAAGGACTTGTTCAGGAACCGAAGCTCTTGACTCTGACAAACCCATGGGGTTTTACTCCACTGACCCTCTCCAAGCCTCAGTTCTAATGTTTCTTTCTTCCAAGTGCTCCTCCTGACTTGATCTTTCTTCCTGTGCTGATACAACAGTGTCCAGACCCTTCTCATCTCTTGATGGCTTCAGGCCTCTCATAGGTGACCTCTTTGGTGTAGATATTATCCCTTTCCTTTGCTCTGTTTGCATGGTTGTTCAAGATGTAATTTAGACATAATCGCTCTGACTCATCTCTGTCTTGTGGCATCCCTGGAGTTGCTGCATTTGATAAAAAAGAGGAAGGGGACCACTTTCAGAATTAGTGAGTGTGAGTAGCAAGCAAAAAGTTTGTCCTGGAAAAGTTCATGTGTTTGCTGAGTGGGCAGATCTCAGCCAAATCACTTATTCATTCATTCCTCCATTACCCAGCCTGCCTTGGCTGCAGGTGTTCTGATATCAAAAAGGCTGGTTACTCCACTGGTGGCAGTACATGTTTGCTTTATCTTTAACCTGACAAGCCATTTGTGCTCCGGGGCATGCGTAAGAAGAATTAAATGTAAACAGTCAGAGTCCTCTGCAGGTTAGAAACAAGAAAGATAGTGCAAAGGGATTAAGGATTAAAGGGAGAACAGCCATAAGCGGGATGGAAGGTTCATTTATGCACTTGGCTCCAACTAGATAAATATTTATGAGCAAAGGGAATGGATGGTTGTAAGAATGCCTGGGGTTTGTATAAGCAGAGCAAACAGAAAATTCTTGAGTATTTTGACACTATTGGCATTCAGAAAGTTTTAATTTTTTTAGCAGTTTGTAGGAGTTGGGAGTGCAGATCCCAGTAAAGCTCACATTAACTGGATCTTTATGGCCACTCCAGTTCTCTTCTAAAGTTTGAAAAGATTGTATTTCTTCGTTGAGCTGTACTTGATCTGCTTTTGACGTTCTTTTCATTTCCTTCTCTTTAGAGTAAGTTTTCTATTCATAGGTTTTTTCCCTATAGTATGTATATAATATCCTACTGTCACTGCATAGTGCATTTTCAGTTTATTGCGTAGATCCTATTAGAATAAGTAGTACAGGATGAGAGGGCTTTTGGACCTGGGATTTTTTATTTATTTTTTGTTTTAGACAAATGAAAAAAAGGCTTTGGAGGGAGCAGGGAATGTGTTGGCAATGGAGGTGAGAGGAAGATTCTTTGAAAATTAAATAGTGACACTAGTCTAAATTCTAGCAACATTTCAGGGAGATACTTGGGTGAAGGCTGTGGGGAAGTGAGGCATGTTTATTGTTTGCCTTGAAATATTATTAAACGATTATGAGAGAGTATGCCTGTACTTACAGTGATTTGATTCTTTGACTTCTTGACTGGCAGCAGTCATTTGTGCGGTCTCAAGTGTCTAGGTTAGATTTAACCTGCTGAATTTTGCTCGGCAAGATCAAGGCTTTACAGTGGAGCAGCTAAAAATATTGGCAAGCAACAAGAAAGCTCATTTATATAATTTTTGTGATAAGTCTTCTTATGAATATATTCAAACCCTCATTTTGTAGAGATGAGTCAAATCCTGATTGCAGGAGTGTTTAAACAAAAACTTTGCATGGGGCAGACGTGCAGCTGTGGTGCTTTTAGGGCTATTACTGGAGCTAAAAGGAGAATGAGGAGCTTTGCCTGGCCTGTATCACACACTCACTTCAAGAAGTCTTTGCGGCTGTTCCTGTTGGGCGGAATAAGGGGTTTGTCAGTTCCAGTGGCACAAAAGACACTGAAAAATGACACAGACAAGTTTACCACGTCCTTTCCTTGGTGTTCCGACAGTAGTGGTGGAGAAAAGGTGAGGAAGAAAAATCCCTGGTGAGCGTGCACGCTCCTTGCGGGGCTGGCGTGAGGGAGCTGCCGCCTTGCCCTGGGCTGGATGTTGCGGCCCAGCTCCCGCTCTGCTGCTGGGACTCGCTGCCTGGGGCTCGCTGCCTGCTCCCCGCTCCCTGGCTCCCTCCGCGCTGCTCCTGCCAAGCTCCAAGAAAAGCAACACTCTCCTTCGACCTCGCGATGTGCTCAGTGGTGGGGATAAGGTGCTGTTTGGGCTCTTGCTGCTGTGTGATACGCTGTCTTGCCCATGAAACTGCCATTCTATATTGATTTCCTACACCCCTGCATGAATTTATTATTAAAAGCTTTATCATGCTGTTAACATGAGAAATTCCAGATTGTTGCCCCTGGGACGTTTATCCAGATCGAGCTTTGGGAAGGGAGATCTAAGCAGGGATTTAATTTCTCTAGATGTGAGGGAATTAGAGATACCTGTTCTGCATCTAATCTTAGCTTTTCTTTCTGCTTGAATTTAATTGTCTGCCTTTCTATTTCCATCCTTAGTCCAGAATCTCAGCACTGATAGGGACAGTTGGTCACAACCTCGCTATTTTGTAGGTGAAGCTCCTTTTGTTTTTGTTGGTGTCATTGATTCATTAATGTTACCTGGATACTGTAACACTTCACAATCCAAGGGCACAACATCTCTTCTTCTGGATTCTGTGTCAAATGGGTTTTTGTCGTGGTATAGACTGGTTGAAGAACGGTGTTGTTAACCTTAAACATCTGGGGACCCCAGTTTGGGTCATCAGTCATTCCAGGGAAGGATAAACCCTGCTAAGACAAAGAAGGATGTGCCTCACTTGTGAGTCTTGCCTGCCTTGGTATGCAAGTGAGACTTCACAGGAGACCAGAAAGCCTTTTAAAAATGTCTCACTAGTGTGGAAAATAGGCGTCTTTCTTCGTAGTACGCAGAGGCAGTGAAAACACATTTTACTTTTTTCCTTGCCCTGGCGCATTAGACCCCTGAGTAGCATTTAAAGCATGTCGTTTCCAGATCTTAGGTTTGAAAAAGCTCAAGATCGAAATCATTTTGAAAGGCTAAGCTACATGTGATTTCATGCCATCAGGAGCACTTCTTAAAGAATAAAATTTGCTTTGATTGAGAACTAGCAGCAATCCAAGAGACAAATGGGTTGAAATTTCCGTTGACTTCTGCCCTATGCAAATGTGGTGGTGCTGCTGGGAGGAGGAGCGGTGCATCGACAGGCACTGGTGTCACAAGGATGACCCAGAGGATTCAACTATTTATGTTTTGGACTGTTTCTTCGGAGCATTCCTTGCATCTCTTTTTTCACGTGTGCTTCTCCATCGGGGACTTGGGAGCCAGCGGGGTTTGTGGAAAGCTGTGGTTGTGGCTTTCCTAAGAGGCTACGAAGCAGCAGAAAGAATTAGCAATTATGATATTTTGATGCAGATAAATGTAATTTAAGCAGAAATTGGTGACAAGTAGAGGTAACTGGCTGTTCTCCTGATCCATCATTTTGTGGAGCTGTAGAAGGAGGGCTGCGTTCGATCCGGCACCTCACCTTCTTGTCTGGATGTCTTCCTGCCCCTTCTCCCCCCGAGCAGCAAGCCCTCATTTACAGTGTACAGTTTTTTAGCATTTAGGAGAAACTGTGAAATAACCCCAGAAAATAACTTGTCATGTTGCAGATCAGCAGGCGTACTCTTAAAACACCCTAATTTCCTCAAGCAGGATTGCAAAGCGTGGTTGTCCTGTGCAGCTGCGTGCTGAGGGTGGAGTGAGGCTTGTAGCTGCCCGGTGGAGCTGGCTGAGCTCACGCTGGGGCTGCTCGATGCTGTGTGAGCAACAGGCCACGTCTTGCACGGTCTCGTAACTCCGCTGTTGAACTCATTTGGAGAGCGTTGTTCTCATTGCACTTAAATCCCCTCGCATTACGGATAATCTAATTCTATCATGTTAGGATTAGGGGTCCCCACTGAGGAAAGTTAAGAGGACCAGCTGCTCTGTGCTTCAGAGGCACAACCCTGGTTTGTCTAATCTGGAGAAGGCCACCCTACATAACCCTGAGGAGTTTCTTCTGCGAGCGGGAGCTTCCCCTTCCTCTGGGGGAGGAAGGAGCTGCCAGTGCTCGTCCCAGGCATGCTGGTGTCACAGGTTTGTGACATCTGGCAGCAACCACTCAACTGCTCTGATCTCTGGGGGCAGTGGCAGAGCAGCAGCTGGATGTGGCCCCTCGGACACCTAAAATAAGCTTTAAGCTATCTGTGTGGCAGTTGGTAGCTCTGGTTTTCTCCGAGATCCGTTGCAATCGGCTGTAAAAGCCTCAGGTGTTTGATTCGATATATTCTGAAGTTGAGTGTTTTCGTCCCAGCTTTATTATTTCGTTAATGCAGGTATTTCGTAGAAACAGCATGAGAACTGGATTCAAAACTGACTGGTTTCAACATAGAGCAGGCAAAAAAGCAGCAGGTTCCAGAAGGCATGTTTGTAGTAGGTCCTTAGTATAGCACTATTTAACTGCTTTTAATCAGTGACCCGGGGGAAAAAAATAAAACCATTATTCACAAAGTCCTCAGATAACACAGATTAGGTACAGTGCAAGATAAGGAGCAGGACCTGAGTGACTGGGGTTGCTTTGTGCACATTGTGTTCTGATGCAATAAAATCCTGTACTCTAGAGAAGAAATGAGGGCCCTTCTTGGGTGATGAGGGATAGCTGTGTCCTGAGAAATGGCTACCAGGCAAGAGGTTTGGGTGACAGGATAGATGACCTTCTGAACTTGAGTTTTTATAGCCTAGCTGCGCCTAAGACTGAAATCCTTGAACATAAGACGGGGAAATCCTGAGCTGAGTAGGTCTATATGGCCCTATATTTGGCACTGGCACAAGTGCATCCTAAGTACGTTGTCCCATTCTGGTGTTTCCAGTTCAAGAAGGATGTTTAAAAATTGGAGAGACATCAGAAAAGTATTATGAGTACTGTTAAAGAATCGAAACTGCTCTCACAGGGAAGGGCGTCAGGAGCTCTGTGTGTTTTATTGTGGGAGGGTAAGGGGTGACATGATTACAATTTACAACAGCCTGTACAGAGAGGAGAAATTTGATAATAGAGAGCTCCTCTGACAGACAAAGCTGTAGCAAGATCCAGTGGCTGGAAGGCTCTAACATTGATACGTTCAGACTAGAGATAAGCTGCAAAATTTTACCAGGATGAATAATTAACGACTGTAGCAGTTTATCAAGGGTTGTGAATGACTCCTTCATCTCTGGATATCTCTGAACTGAACCTTTTTAAACAAGAGGCTGCATTTCAGTCTGGGATTAATTCAGACGAGTCCGGTGGCCCATGCTGTGGTAGTGTGCCTGCAGTGAGGGGCTTTGAAGCAGCAGATATTTCTGTTAAAACAGTCTGGAGATATATTTCTGTCCTTATTTACACCTGAAGAGTCAGTGCTGCTGCCAAGGTATGTGAATTTTAAGAGGTTTTTTTTTGCCCTTCCCGTTTTTCTATATTGTTCTCCAAGGCCTTGAACGGTTAGAGCTTGCAGGTGCTCCTACAGCCTTCACTAGGAGAAGTGCGCTTTTGTGGTTAATTGTATACCACAGGGAAGTGGATCTCTTTTCCCCTGTCATGCTCCCACTTCTCAACATTCAAAACCACTGGGGAAGCAGCGTTTGCTATTTTTTCCTGGATATTTCAGTCATATTTTGTATGCTGGTGGGTGATCAGTAGGAAGTTTTGAAATGGGAGAGACGGGGACGGTTAGCACCTTTGATGCACTGGTCCCTTCTGTTTGCAGTGAGGAGGGTTTGTACTGAGCGACACTGATGGATGTGTGTGCTGAGGAACTATCCGAGCCTTCAGTTTTTACCTACCTGTAGCGGATCCTGCCTGCCTGCCTCCCCGTCCAGCATTTCAGGGGAATATATTAGCATCTGATGTTAATGTCGTTGAGAAAACAGTCTAAAATAGGTGCATTAAAATTGCTAGGGCTCTTAGCACTCTAATCTCTTCTTTATGAGGTTTGTGCTTGTTTTGCTTATGTGTCACCAAGTGGGTCATGACTCAAATTTAGCCAGTGCTGTTATTAATGCTGGAGCAAGTCTTCAGCAGGCTATTTTTAGCAGCCAGGGCTGTTGTTGAGAGCTTGCGATTGCTAAAAATGCCTTGGAATGATTTCACAAGCGATACTGTCTGTGGTGGAATTTGCGCACCAGCTGTCTGTCTTCAGGCCAGTTGATTGTGTTGACACGTATTCCCTGTGATTTGTCATCTCTGACTCCCGCTTTGCGATGGCTGTGACAGGCGTGCTATCAGTGTCTGATGGGGAGAGGGAATGAGGGAGTAAGTGACAGCAGCCGCCTCACTGCTGACAGCTTGGGAAACACTGAGATCGCAGGGAGGACTTTGGCCTTTGCTGGTATTTGATTTCTTTTTTTTCCTTTACCGCCCCATCTCATGAAGCACACCGCGTTGCTGCAGTTGTCTTCAGGAAGCATCCATTCCTCAGATCCCCTCCACGGCTTTTTGAATGTTTTCCTGATTAGTGGTTTCCGCCAGGCAGAACAGTTACTGAGCTTTATTTTGTTGGTGACAGTGGTCCTCTGTCCTGAGGCAGTGGTTTCACCTAAGTCAGATTTTTAGAGAGAATTGCCAAAGGAACAAGGCTTAAAGGTGGGATCACTGGGTTTGACTTGGCTACTGACTTCTTTTGTGGTCTTGACCATATTTGATTCCGTTTTCCCATCAGAAATACGAGGATAAAGGAAAGGTGTGAGATTCGTGCATGAAGTGACTAAATTATTAGAATTCATTAATCGCTCTATATCCTGGGTAGCTTTTAACCTGCAAAATAAAAATTACTTACTAATAGTGGTAAGTGCCCCACTCCCATAAAAGTAATACATAGAGATGTGAAACTACACCTGCAACCATAGTTCAGTTAATGAAATGAAAGGATGTTAACTTTTATCCAGGGATTTCAAGGTGGTTAAATACTGGAAATACAGAATCATGGCATGCCTTTGTGTTTTGTGGCTTAGAGGTGAATCAAGGCTGCTGTGATTAAATGACTATGACTTAATTTCATTTTTTCTCTTTTGTAACAAAGCCACTGATGAATGCAAACAGTACAAAAGTTTCGATTCACAGACCTTCAAAGCAACTGTTTGGTATTGTCTTTTGAACTATAATCTGAAATACCTCACTGTTGGTTTTTTGTTTTGGTTTGGTTTTTTAATGTTACACATATGGATCTCAAATAAGTGCAAAATATGCAAGGAAGACAAATAGGCACCCAGTAATGATTTATAATGCTGTAGTCTTTTTGCCTCCAGAAACCTTGATTCAAATCTTGGCCCAAGTCTGAGGAGGAAATGAGTTTGGTTTTAGACTATTTCTTCGTGGATTTTTGTCCACATTATAAATGATGTGTGGCTTATCCGGCAGTTGGAAACCTTCCTTGAGTAAAATCTGAATTAGAGAATGTGTTTTAATAAGGCTTAATGGGGAAATGTATCTGCGTGAAGCTCTGACCAGTTTTGCTTCCCTTGTCTTTATAAGCACTAAGTCTGGCAGAAACTGAAGAAAAAAAACACAAGGGGAGACACAAACTGTTAGTAGGGGTATATTTAGAATTTACTTTAGATAGAAGCACAGTCTCTCATCACAAGCCTGTAGTGGTGCTTGTACCATCTTGGTTTTTATAAATAGCATTGTATTTCTGTTCTTGAGCTTGTGAGTTTTGCCACATGAGAGAGCCTCTGTTGTAGCACGAAAGGGATCTTTTTCTTTCTGTGTCAATCTGAGCCAGACTTCAAGTTATCCGTCCTGAAGGTGAAGGGACTACGCGAGCAGCAATAAGGAATGTTTGGAAATCTTGTGCAGGAGTCTCCGAAGTAATTCAGCTGGCAGGTAGCTCGCACTTCCACTCCCTCTTCAAAATGACTGCATTGCCTGAGGGCCTGCTTGAGGCTTCTTGGTTCTGAATTCTTGGAAGTGATTTCAGAGGAAAGTATTTGAATTGTGCCTAAACCAATTCATGCCAGAAAGAGCTTTTGGGACACGAAACGTTGGAGACCTTAAGCCGTGGGGCTGCTGCTGCCTCGTGTTGCAAAGGTGGTGCGGAGGCTGCGCTGGAGCTGTTGGGGACCTGCCCGGGGCTTTGTTTCTGGCTGCTCAACAGCTGGAGCTCTTGGTGGGCAAACTTGCTGGAAAGCCCAGATCTGCTTTTTTTAGCGTGCATGAAAGCTGCGGGATTGAGGA
>NW_009699872.1:71535-129661 GCF_000703405.1 Apaloderma vittatum
TGCACTACACTCAAAAGAAATACACCTCCTTAGCCCAGCTGTTTGAAAAATGATCTTTATTTCCTTTACTATTTCCTTCCCAATACCCATATTCTCTTCTTCTCAGTGTTTCCCCTCCAGTGACTTACTGGTTTTTACCTTGGCTGAAGGCTGAGATTAACTCCATGTGTGTGGACTGTACAGACAGCCTCAAATTCTCTATTTCAGTACTGGGGTAATGTCCCAAATGAAATGTTCTGGGGGAGAAGCAGCAAGGGGAAATAAGGCAGGCAGGGGAGATCTATTGAACTGGGAAAATTAAAAGTTCTGTGATACAGCCCCTGCTGCCAGGAAGGTGAGCACGGGGCCGTTTTTGGCATTCCCCTGACTCGTTTTGTCAGTAAATGAACCTCGTAGTATGAATCCAGACACTCGCTGCCAGGGAATGAAGAAGAAAAGCAGATTTAGGAAGTTGGTTGCTGACAACTTTAGGTTGCAGTTTTGCAACTGATGGGCTTTGTGCTCTGCACTGGGATCACAGTGGTCTGAAGCTGTTTGCGTGGCTGGTCTTGTTTAATTTTAACCTGTTAATAGGATTAAATTATAAACTATTCATTTGTGCCTTTAGTTTTTGCAAATCTGTGTGGCCCGAAGGTTCGCTTCAGATGTGTCTTGGTGACCTGTAGGAACTGACCTACGTAGATTTTTCCTTGTAGTTGTTGGACAGAACAAATTTTAGTCCAGTGTTTCTTGATGCTGGATGGGTACTGATTCATTTATTTAACAGAATTTTTATACTTTGTGGGTTTATATATTAGGAGTTGTGTCTGTGATGGAAAAGAAAATGCAGTAGTATAACAGCCTGATGTGAAGGCAGGTACAGCAAGCACTCCACAGTGAGTGCATCTACTGCTTCTCTGTTTGCTGTTTAGTTATTAGTATGAATCTCTGACACTGTGCTCATTTCTTAGTTAATCCATTTAACCTGCTGTAAACCTGGAGTTTTGTGTGTTGTTCTTTTATCCCCTTAAATTGACATCTTTCACTCAAATCCAAAGTTACCCTGGCGTATTCAGAGCATCGGGAATTTTTGTTTCTTTTTGATAGAAGGAACTTACAAAAGGTGGGGTGATAGGAGTTTCTTATCCAGGTTTCTAGCCACTTAGTACAGGCTCTGTGACAGATAAGAGTGACTGGAAATAAGTACATACATTTTACTGCACTGTCCTTAAATATCCTTAACACTTGAGCAAAGGCCTGTGGGTTTATTTAAAGAATATGAGTGTGTTTTGGATTTGGTGACCTTTTTCAGTCAAACCCTGATGGAGCATCATCTCTTCCGAACGAGATGATTTGACCTTTATCAAGAATTTAAAACCTCTAGACCTAAAAGAAGTATTAAAATAATTTACTTATTTCAGAGTAATTGTAAATATCTGGACAGATACTGCAGTGCCATTTCTTCTTTAATTTGAGTAATTTGCTCTACCCAAATATGTGGAGATTCTCAACATTATGAAAGCAGGCTCAAGTGAAAGTTAGTGCCTGAGATTATTCTTGTTGAAAGTAGTTGCAGGAAATGCGTTTTTAAAAATATACCAGATTTCGTCTTTATTTTCTTTGCAGTCGAAATCCTTCCCTATGGAAACCAGATGGGGGGAACCAGCACGGTTATTTACACAAATAACTTCAAACATGCGTCAAAAGAAAACACAGTCGTGGCACACACATTACTGTGGAGAATCAGGCTTTGCAGGCAAAGATCAATTTTTTCCCCATGAGGAGGCTACGGGTGTCTTAACACAATGAAATCCTGTTTCCTCACTGTTTTCTAGACCAAATCACAAGGTAAATCAGCTACTTCTGCAAAAGTATTCTTTGAAGGGAAAATTAAATCCACACTGCTGTGTGAGTAAATTCAGCTGGAGTAGATTTCCTCTTCCTCTGCTGCACACAAGTCTTTTGCTTGCTTCTTTTAAGTCTCCATCCCTTAATAAACCCCTTAATTTTGGTGTGGTTCTCTTTAATTCACAGTTCTCCCTTTTATTTATTTTTTAAAGTTTCCTTTATCTCTGTAATTGACAAACTGTATTAGTCCTTTCTGTATACACAGATTCATAATCTGTTGTTGAATGTATAATCCTTTCGCTTTTAGGGATCAGATGGCAAAAGCGTGCAGTTTGGGATTCTCCTTTTTTCTTCAGATTGCTGTAGTGCTGGTTGATACTGTGTTTTTCTTCAATAGATGTAGGATAAATCACTCTTTTCCTTAAGGACTTACACAGCCTGTCTGAAAACTCTTCAGCCCAATGTAAGAGTAAGCCTTCCTTCCAAAGTTCTTTTAACAGATAAGAAACAAAGGCGGAGAGGCTGGGGATGCACATTCATTATCCCTGTGGGATTTTGCTGGAGCAGCTGAAGATGATTTAATTGTGATCGATCTGTAGTTTACAATAATCCGTCAGGTTATAGATCACAGGGGCTGTGGGCTGGATTACTTGTGATAAATTCATAGAATTATTAAGGTTGGAAAAGACTTCTAAGGTCATCAAGTCCAAATTCCAGCGGAAGGGCAGGGAGGAGTCAGATGATCGCTCTTTTGGCCACTGCAATTAAATCTAGCGGAGATCCCAGATCCAGGGCGTTAAGGACACACCTGGGCATCGTCCAGTGTGGAGATTTTCCCAATAGCTAAAGGGCTGGCTTGCCCGTGGGGGTAACACCAAGCTCAGGAGCCCTGCGTTGCTGCTGCAGGACCACGGATGCATCCATTCGCTGCGGGAATTTTGCCCCTTCTGTCCCACGGGCTCCTGTGGTGCTGTCCTGGGGCTGTGCGGGGTGGGATGGCTGGAAAGGAGGCCGCTGCGCACTGCAGACCCGTGGTGGCTGCCAGCGGGACCAGCGCTGCTCAAGCCAGTTGCAAAATTGTCCCGCCCAAGCCCCAGACTTGTTGCCTTTCAAATGCTGGTGTTCCAGAAGCCTTGTACCTGCCTTTCTGCCAGGTGCTTGTTCTGCCTGGAGCCTTGGGAAGAGATTTAGTAAGGGTTTTCCTGCGATGGTCCTGAAATTTCAATCTCAATTACTTTCAGCTGCACTTCTCTGAGAACTGTGCTTCCACAGGACATGCTAAATTGCTTGGAAGGACTACATATGCCTCCGGATCAAAATGCAATGGGAAACATCAGCAGCATGTCTAAATAAACGTCACTGTTTCTCTTACAAGAGTGTTTAGCAGCTCTGTTGGCAGATGTTTCTATAAAATGTTAAATACTGTGCTTTCCAAACCTCCAAAATGTTTGTAATCCAGTAAATGCAGAAACCAGCTGAGGAAGATGCGTCAAAGAACAGGAGAGCCCTAAAGAAGTAGTGGTTCTTCAGAAACAAAGTGTAAACAGGTCCTGGGACTCAGTGTTTAATTTATCACTCTGAGGTTTAAAATTGTTTGTTATTGAGGTGGATTGTTTTAGTTGTGTAAAAAGTACAGAAGGCACTTGGTTTAATGCAAGTAAGGGCCTTTGTGACTGCTGTGGGAGTTTAATGTATCTTCATGCATTTTTGTGTCAGTAGCCTGATGTGTTTATTTACCAAGTTTTAGAAATGCAAAACCTGAATAGGACTTGGTGGGTTTGTGTTTTTTTCTTCATGGATCCCTTGCACCCTCTTAAAACATTTATTTAATTTTTCTCATTATTTTTGTTTTGTTGGGCTAAGACGAGAAGGGACTTACTCTTTCTTTTATAGTTCCCCTTTGTGTTTTCTGTGCCTTCATTCCTTCCTCACACGGTGTGTTTCAAGTGGAGTTCAGGGTATCCCTCGTTTATAAACTTTGCAGTGACTTTGCTGACTGAAGCTTCCCCAGTTCTGCTCTCTGCTGCGTGGGGACAGTACTGCTGTCTCTGTGAACTGGGTCAGCAAACTGGTCCAGTTCAGTGTCCTGCTGCCCAAATGTTTGTGTTGGTGCTGTGTCAGGGACCGCTAAACCCATTTGGAGTTGTCCCACGAGTGACTGCGTCACCCCTTCAGCTGGGAGGAGGGAAGGAGAAGGGCTCCCAAGGGCATTCTTGGCAGCTCAGGGATGGGGACCCGGCACGGCCACACTCCCTTACCGGCCAGCAAAGACAATTAGCGCCCTAATTCTAATCTCCCTGGCTGCTTCTACAGTCTGTTTTTCTTTCAAATGCTTTAAATGCCAAACCTGTGATACTGTGAAGTGCCATAGAGAAAGATTAGATAAGGGGAAGTAGCATGCACGTGGTGAGGGCAGAGCTGGGGGAAGTTAGTGGCTAAATGAAACCTTTGCCTGGGGACGGCGGTGAGGTGCAGGGTCGGCAGTTACGTAGAAAAATGGGTTTTATCTTCAGAGTTCCGGAAGACTCTATTCTTATTCAAAATTTCTCATTCACTTTAAACTTTTTTGTCAAATGCTCTTTTTGCGAAGAGGAAGTTACTTTCTGCTGTACCTGGTTAAAAACTTCAGGATTGAAAACTGCCTGTGGGTTTTCTGCAGTGTTTTGTACTGTAATGCCAGATAGGAAACAGGCAGAAGGACTTGTCTGATGCTGTCAGGTATCTTAAGGAAGAGGAAAGACACAAAACCACCTCTTAGATTCCTTCGCCCTTTAAATGAAAGGATTGAGGATGGTATCTGCAAGTCTGGTGGGCTTCAGTATTTGAAAGTTACTATCTTGCTTCGGACCATCACTGTGGATCCTTCGGACCACGTCACTTCGGACCACGTCACTTCGGACCACGTCACTTCGGACCACATCACTTCGGACCACCCCTACTTGGCATGTTCACGTTGGTTAAAAGACATGTTCTGATCTCTGCGCCTTTGAAATTTTGGATATCCAGGGAGCAGGAGTAGTGTCTCTCTCAACTTGTGGTTGTGACAGTGCTATGTTTCCCTCAGCTTTCTGAAGCGACGCTTTCATGCGCTCCAAGGAAAGAAACATTCACTGTGTGAGGAAAAAAATATCGCTGGGAGGCCCAGATCAATGGGGAGGACTCAGGGGTGTGGGCAGTTAAGAAATCCCTTTGAACTCCTTTAATTAGGTAATTGTTTAGATTACAGGCTTGATGGCTTTAAGTTTTAACCAGGATGATTTGGGAACCTTTGATCACAAAATCTTCAGGGTAGTTTACTCCTAAATGACAACTATTATTTTTAAGCCCCTTTTAATCCCCCAACCTTGACCCAGCTGGGTTTTGGGTGTATCAGAGGATTGCTCAGTTGAATGGACTCTCTTGTTGGATCCACACTGATTGTATCAGGCTCACCTGTGTTCTCTTTTGTCTCCTGGTTTGGGGATGCTAAATGGGATGAGTCTGTGTTTCCTTAAACTGTAGTAGCTGTTTTGTCAGGTTCCTCAGTAATTCCTGGGTTTTTTTGAGTTGGCATAAAACGAGTTCATGGTCACTTTCTCTTCTCTACCACTGTAACACTTCTTATCTCAGTGGAGTTAACAGCTGCATAAAGCCATGCAGGTGAATGCAGAATTGGATGCTAGATGTGATATAAGACATCTCGTTCTTCTGGACAGATTGCTATTTGTGCTGTTACCCAAGTATTCTCACTTCCTTATTGGCAGATCATCACTTAATTGCTAGAAACTAAATCCATAATGATCTGTTTATTGTGTCCCGGTAGCAGGAGAGGGGAAGTGGACTGTGGCATAGCTGGGAGGCCAAGCTTTAAGAAGTTCTAAGCCATGGAATAACATGTTGGTTTTGACTGTCGTGCGACACCAGGAGAGCGTCATGCAAGAGTGACTGTAAAAACAGAGGTAGAAAAAGAATCAGGCTTTTGAATTTAGTGATTAGCTTTGGGGCAGGGAAGGAAATGTTATAACCTCTGCTTCGAATCTACACCAGAAAAAGCATTTTGCATGTTTTCTCCTTTTTTTTTTTTTTTTTGGGTGGTGGTTTGTGGTTTTTTGGTACCATTAGTAATGATTTCTACAAACAAACCAAGTGTTTGCCTAGATCTCGTGTATGAGAAATTCTTAGTCCTCATATTGCACTGAAGTCACTTAACCGCCTTCATGTTTGCAGCATGCTTAGCTGGCTTTGCAGACTCTGCAGAGATTTAAAGTCCGTGTTGCTGCACTGATACGGCACTTTATCTGTCAGCCAGGAGTCTCTTCTGTCCTCTTATGCCAGTGCTAGCCAGATGGTGCTGGATTTGGGAGTCATCCAAAGTAGTGCATTAGAAAGGCCAGGTTATGTGTCATATTTCAGAAGCCAAGAAGAGCTGCCAGTTCTGCTCCTGTGGTAACAAACAGCTTGACTTAATAAATTGATCATGTTGTCCCCACTATTCTCAAGGTACTCAAAAGGATATAAGGTGGAAGCTGTACCAGTCCTACCTGTTGCCTCCTCTGTAGTTAGTATCTATGTTTGCACTTATTGTGTCCTAGAAAACTCTGGTTTATACTACCAAGACTACTCTAGTTTATACTACCAGAAAATCCTTCTAGTGTCAGGAGTTTTGGTTGTCGTTTGACTTGGTTCTCTTGGAGCACAGTCTGATCTAGGAGCTGGGAGATGTAGATTCCTTTACATTTGCCAAGGACTGGTGGTTAATTTGGGGCAAGCTGCTTTGTATTTGTTCAGCCCTCATTCTGTAAAATAGAGATCAAAATGCTGTTTCCCTTTTTATTGTGCTTTAAGAATTACCAGTGAAAAAGGCCCAATAAAAGCCAAATGGTGATGTTATTCAAAAATCGTGAAAGAACTTTCCCTCACCTTCTCAGCATGTTTTTTTTTTGTGTGTGTGTATTGTGTCCTTCTAGTGGAGGGCTTTCCCTAATGGGATGTGAAAGCCACAAACCTCATCTGTGTGATTAAGGGAGTAATGTGTGGAGAGAAGAGAGATGGGGGATGAGCTGCTGCTAAGCACACATTAATTAACGTGGCCCTGCAGTCCCTGTTTGCAGCCTTCTGTGGGATGGGTGGGTGTTTAAACTGGTCTTTCTGGTTTTTAAAGCCTTTGTGTTGTCAGTCTGTATCTGTAAGGTTTGAGAAGACATTTGCTTTTGGCATCATTGCAAAAAGGATGCTAGTTTCTCGGTCGCCTGCTTTTACAGATCCAGCTGAAACGTGAGAACTAACACTTATAATTTTGCTCGGTCGTGGTGTGGAGACCTTGAGAAATCCATATCCTTCACTGAAAACAAATACCTGGGACCTCCTATGTTTTAAAGCCCTTTTTACTTTAGTGAGCACTTCTGGTCTGATGTGTGAAATTTCCCCTTCTCTCCTTTTATCTGCTTTTAGAAATATAGCATTCGCGATGTTATCTTTTTATCTGCGGCTTTTACTATCATAGGGCTCCCTGAATCCCTTGACAAGAGCTGCTTTACACATAAAAAGCAAGATTATCAAGGGCTACAAGAGAGATGCAGCAGCCCGTTGGGTGCTGGCTGTGGGAATAGGGATGAAGTGCTCGCAGCGGGCAGAGCCGGAGGATTTTGCCAGTCTCGGCGGCACTTTGTCGCGTAGCAGCAGCCTCCCGAGATGCAGGAGCTGGAGGTGGCAGAGGATGCCAGCCCTGCCCTGCCCTGTCCTGCCCTGCCCCAGCATCTCCCACTCACCCTGGCCGGAGGCTTCACGCTCACACATGGGGGAACGTCCCTTGGGCGCGATGTGCTGTGGGAATAGGTGGGCATCAAGAGTCTCCTGGGTTACCACTGTGATGGGGATTAGAGCTTTATTAATAAGCAGTAGGCCTGAAACACTTCCGTAGGGCTTTTACATCTCACAAGTTCTTTATATTGGAACATCTTTGAGGGGGAACTGCCAACTCTTCCCTGCTTTTGTGAGCGCTTTAAGAAAAAAGTCTTAAAGCGAGTATCTCACATGTTGGAACTGGTGTCAGAGCCTGGATGAGAATTCAGGATGCGCTTGTTCTTCATTGCTCATGCTGTTGTAGCAGTGAGAGTTGTTAGGTAGCGAGTGTGTGTGTGTATAATATAATTGCCATGTCAGCTTTTCTGTTTCTGGTTATCTACATAAGGAAGCAGATAGCTGGTGGAGATGTCAGCTGTGATGTGGCTTATTAAGAGCTACAAGACAGAAGTAATCACAAGAAACCCGGCTTCTGTGTAGGCTGTTCTCCAGAGTCCCTGGTTGCATCTGTTCTGTCTTACCCCTTCTCACATTGACTGGATTTTTTGGTTGTTGCCAAAGGGTTATGCCCATTTGAAGAAATAAATACTCTGTGCTACATCCTGTATTTCTTGCTCTGTGATGTTTACATTGACAGGGTGCTGTGAACAGTAAATGAGAAGCAAAGTCAAGCCCTCAGTGACATGAATTGTGAGATGTACAAGGGCTCTTCACTAGTTTGAGTGGGTTGGCAACGATGAAAGTTGATGCTCTGTATCGTGTCTGAATTCTCTATTGCGTTTCAAAGTTGCAGGCTAGCAGCAAATGGAAAACTTTGCACAAATGCCCCTTTTTTTAGTCTCTGACTGGTAGAGCCTTGTTCCAGACAGGAAGAAAACAGGTTCTGCAAACCGAGCCAGCCTCCGGTTTCAGGTCTGTGAAGTGCAGATAGAGGTTTCTGGATCTGAAAACTAAGCAGTAAGAGAAACTCGTCATTTAGAATCGTTTGAGAAAGTCATTGCAAAGAGGCCCAGTTTAGCGCTCCCTGGATGGGGGAAATCCCAAATCCTCTAGACGTAATGGAACGAGAGTGGCAAAGCCGCTGACAACTTGCACCGTCTGGCTCTGGATGTGGTGAGACAGCGAGGAGGAGTGATTGATGGCACCTGCTCTGCAGTGGGTTATTGTCCTGTCAGCTCTGCCTGCCCGAGGCCTGATTTGACATGCTTGGATAAGTGGATCGCATCATTTTGATTCTGCACATGTTCTCCTCTCTACAGCTTGCTGGTTTTGTTCGCTCTTGAGCTTTAATTGTCTCGTGTCCTGGTGGAGTGTTTGCTTGGTTACTTTGTCCTTAGTGGCAAGTGAGACTAGCCAGACACAAGTACAGATCCTCCTTCCTCGCAGGAACATTGATGAACGTGCTGATTTATCTGTTCCTTCTTGTATCACTTGTTGCAAACTGATGCACCTGAGAATTTGTCCTGTCGTTGGCCAGTCACGTGAAAGTCTGTCTTGCCCTCAGTGATGGTCTTGCCTCTGCTTCTTGCTTTCAGTTTCATCTGCCAGGGGAAACTGGGATGGAAATGAGAATGAAATATGCGTTTCCTTTTTCAAAAGAAAATAAACCAAACCTTAAGGGCTTCCTATTGGAATGTGATGGGATTGGACTTCTATCTCTTATCCTTTGAAAATCCCAGCTGGAATTATTTAATGTCAAAGCATGGAGTTTCCCGGTGTGACATTCATTGCTGGCTAAGGATGCGCTGGGGATTAGAGAGACATCCCTTTGCCAGGGCAGCGGCGCTGTCACCGCAGGACACCGCTCTCGCACAAAGGGACGTTGCTGCTCTGTCCTGCTTCAAAGCTGAATCTTGGGGATGAGATTCTTCAGTTCCCGTTGAGGTTGCATGCTGTGTGACTGACAGCTGGATTTGGGCAGAATAAACCAGATTGGGTAACACTGTGCACTGCCTGGGAATAGAGAGAAAAAATGGGAGGCAAAAGTAAAACGTAGTGTGCTTGCTGATTTTCCTAATTGGTAACGGAGTAGTTTGCTGGGGCACTTCCAAAATACAGCTAAGACCACTTCACAGCTGGGTGCTTTTGCTCATTTGACTACATGATGAAAGAGTCAGATCAGATAATTACAGTGACTTCTGGGCCAGAATGAAAATAAAATAAAAATCTATGGTATGGATGCATGAATTTTTGCAAAGCTTTAGCTTCAGTAACAGCACTACTCTTAAGATAAATCTCTGAGTGTTGGATGGCATCTTCTCAGCCTCAGAGTAGTCATATAAAGAAAAAACAGGAGCATATTCAAACAGTACACAGGGTAATCACTAAATGCTGGTTCGTTCTTGTTTTTTTCCCCTCTGATCAGAGCTGATTATTTTAAGTAAGCGTCAATGTCTGTATGTTAGGGCTCTATAAAGCACTTAAGCACAATATGGGCTGATAGCTGTATGTGCACTGACTGCTGTGGCGATAACAAGGTGCAGCTTTTGTTTCTAAGACTCAGAAGTCAGCAGTGTTTTAGGTGATGGACAGAGAGAGAGAGGAGCAACTCCGTCACATTAAAAGAATAACCTGTCTGGCCTCTTCTTCTAAACTGGTGATCTCTTTATAAAAGAGGATTTGCCCTGCTCTTCTAATAAGAGTTGTAAAATAGTATATGCATAATTAGAATTTACTAATGATTTGTGTGACTAGATCTACAGCATAAGCTGGTTCAAGTAATTGTGTAACCTTTGCATTGTGTTCATTATCTAATGTTGAAATAACAGCTGGAAGCTGAGAGACTGACATGCAGTTTTAAAATTACAGAGCTTGAAATTGCTGCCGTCTGTAAACATATGAAAATCTATTCATGCCCTTTGAGCTCCCTTACTGAAAATGTTTTATATCACAGAACACATCAAAATTGCCTGCTACTGTAGTGTATGGTTCCCCTTTCTGAGCGACTGCCTAGGATACAAACGTACGTTTTGTTCCTGATACAGATATCAGAATATTTGGAACGGTTCTAGGAAGCCCCAAGGATATATGGAAACATTTGGTTGCCTGTTGTTTGTTCTAGCGAACCCGTTAGAGCCGAGGTGCTGGGGAGCATGTGGTGTGCCGAGCCCCGCGACGTGGGAGAACATCGCTGCTGGCGGGACTGGCAGCTGCAGCCCTCTGTTGTATGATACATTGCTCCAGCAGCACGTTTGAGGGGGAGCGAGGGTGACGAGGGTGGCACAGATGCACTGTGCTGGACCTTACGTTAGCACATGGGCCATTCAGGTATTTAGAAAGGCATTTCTCTCCCGCTGGAAGTCACCTCACTCAGGGTTGTCCCCTTAGGTTGAAGCAGTACGTTATGGGTAGCTGTTTCTGGAGATGGCTGCCCTCTACATATTTCTCCTTGTTGGATCATTTATATTTTTTTCTTGTTTGTTTCCTAGCCAAAAGAAACTACTCAAGGACTAATTATTTAATACACATTCTAGACCTCCTGACAGCTGAACTGCACATTGTTGCCTACCACTGAGGGCAGCTGCGGAGTTGGTAAAAGTGTCGTAGTATTTAAACATAAATTAATTTATCAGGCAGCACCAGGGATACGGATATGGCTGTTTTTTCTTCTGGTGACTCTCACCTCTACGTCAGAGGTGGCAGAAGGGAATTTGCAAGGGTTCATCTCCTTCGTGGTGTTCGCTGGCTTTGTGCAAGCTATGTCGAGCTGCGGTTGAGGCGAAGCTTGCGGACTGAAGAACACTCCTACCTCTGTTCTGCAGCAGCTTTGGGAATGGCACCCTTCCCCGGAGGGTGGTAATAGTGTGATCTGGAGGCAGTGTCTCAAAATATCCACAGCTGCTCTTAGAGGGAATGTGTTTGAGGTTGTCACCACGGGGGAGATTTGTCTGGAGCTTTCACTCCGTAGGTGCTACCCCCCTGAGAGCAGTACATTTTTCCTGGCTATGTTAGAGAAGTATATACTTGAAAGCGGGCAGAGACAACACATGTGGTTGAATCAGGAATCTTAGAAAATGAACTAAAACTTTCTCTTTGTATGTAGTGGGTGGAAGCTTTGAATTACTTAAGAAATGAGGCCTGAAATTCCGGAATTCATGACCAAGCTACCTGAGGTTAAAGCTGTATCTTTTAAGTCTCAGGTCTGAAGCTATTCACATGGTGGTCAGTACAGTCATAGCATGGTTGCTGGCTGTCTGCTTTGCACTACGAAGATCAAATTTTAATGCAGAAGTATTAATGGAGGAGACCAATTTAGGCCTCTGCCTTTGGTGAATGAGCCATATGCCCAGCCCATCTGCCCAGCCTCAGCTTGGCTCAGCTCTTGTTCCCAGAGTCCAGCTCATGGAAGCATGACACCCCCCTCTCAGCAGAGGTTGAAACAGTTGTGTCCTTTTGTTAATTTTAAAGAGAGAGCCAGTATTTCTAAGCATTCCTGTCCATACAGACAAATAGGCTGAAGGCATCTTTTACACAACAGTGCCTTCCTGGTTTTTTCTGACTAGTTTAGCTGAAAACTGGTAATGGTGAAAGCATCCATCTGCTGTACCAGGTTGTGCTGGTAGGACCCTCACGCCTTTTCCTTTGGCAGCCTGGGACCAGCTGGTGCATCTGGAGACTGGGGGTTGTGTTACCTTCCTGGCAAGACTGGAATTGAGTGATGAAATGGCCACATCTGGCTTCAAGCAAGGAGCTGCCTCTTCAGGTCCCGATTCTGTCACTCGATGGGAGACGTTTGAATTCATTATGATGCCTGTTTGAATAATGGGAGGAGAAGGGGAATTAGTTCACATTAAGTGTTTAAGGGCCGCTGTGTAAACAAGCTTGTGATTGCTGCTTGTTAGCGGCATGGGCCGCCGGTGTCCTTGAATATCGGCACTCCTGAGCAACATCTTCCCAGAACACCGGGCATGGCGTGTGTGATTGGCAGAAACCTTTAGAATTTAATCGAGACTGATGTGCCCCAGATCCCATTCTTTAAAAAGGAGGTGTTGTGCATAGCCTGTCACTTGTGAAGTGTTGGGCAGCGCAAGGGATGTGTGCAGTGCTGCTGCCATCCTAATTGTGCCTTCTTGGGAAGGTACTGCCTGAGACGATGGGTGTTTGCGGGGGCTGTGTGCTCTGCCCTCGGCATTCGTCCCCAGTAGCGTGGTGATGCTGCCCAAATAAGCTGAAGTAGGTGCTGTCAGATAAGCACGAGCTCTGCTCCGACTCCTTCATACACTGTATAAGCCAGGCAGGCTGAGCTCCCTGTCCTGACTGAAAGCAGCTTCAGCCAAAACGTCCTTTTATTTGCTGTGAAAGCCGGGCAGGTTGGCCTCGCGGCGCACGAACAGCAGTGCCTTTCAGCGCTCCTGCAGCCTGCCAGAGCTGGGCAGGCTGGGCTTGCAGTATGCCTCATTTCATCTACCTGAAAATGGTGCCCCAGCTTCCCTTCAATCATTTAAGCTCCCTTGCTCTCTGACACACTTTCTGCTGACAGTAATTCTGTGAGCGCTCGTCGGGCATTTACTGCCATCGCTAGAGGAAATACTGATGGCTTAAAATGGGATCATTTCCTTTCTGATGGACAGCAAGCACCTGGGGGAGTTTTAATAGCCTCACATATGACTGTTAGTAGGTAGAGAGGAAAACGGGCGCAGTTTTCTGAAGGGAGGTGCCTGCAGGCTCCAAAGAGGAAATCGGAGGAGAGGGAGGAAGCCACGGCTGGCAGAGTGCGGCTTAAAACAGGAGGTTCTGTGTATCCATCTCCCTGATGGGTCATGATGGAGAAGGGTTTATACTAAAAACATGATCAACTATATGCCCACGTTCATGCAGATTTCCTTGACCTCTTCCTAAGGAGAAGGTTTGTGCTGTATTCATTCTGACTTTTATTGCCCTCTAAGTTACTGTTAAACACTGTTTCCAGGTACTTGGTAGTACCGTGAAGGAAGAGAACTGGTGTTTACCTCAAGTAATTGAGAAGGAAGATAACAGTACCAGCCCCATTCTCCCCAAATTTCTGAAACAGTTACTGCTCAGTACTTTATTGTTATTTACTGAGGTCTTGTGCAAGCAAGAAGAGCAACCAAAGCCTTGTAAAATCTTTGTGGTTTGAAAGGCATTTAAAAGTAGAGTGATGTTGACCTTCCCTCTGTAATTTTTGACTACTCTGCGTTGAGGTAACATTTGCCCAAAGTTTCTCTACTTAGTATGGTGTCTTCAAGGTTCTAGCAGCAAAGATCTTAATTCTTGTGAGACATAACAAGTGGGCAGTTAGCAGAGTGCTGGCAGCTTGCTCTTCAGTTCTTCGCAGGTGACAGGAAAGTAGCCTCTGGTAATAAATTTGACTGTTTCAATTACAGCGAGTTTCTTGGTTCATCCACTTTTATTTTTAACTTAAATCATGTATCATAAACCTGCAAACCAGTGGCAGCTTCGAATGTCTTAACATTTCCAAAGCTGTCTTGTCAAAAAGTCATCTTCTTCTTGAGCTAAACATGTGACAGGGTCAGAGCAAACGTGATGCGTTTTAAAAAGCAGGACCCAAGCTCATCTGGAATATGTCAGCTACGAAAGGAGAATTGCAGTCCAAGGTTAAATAAGCAAGGATTTCATTTGCAATCGTTTTAATTGATATTGTGTTGCCTGAATGTAGGGTCGAAGCAAGAGAATCACTTCAAATCTAGAATTTTATTTTTTTTTCTACATTTTAAAAAAGCTTTAGTGGCTTTGGCTGAAAGACTGTGGAGGCTTGAGTTATGTTTTTAGTGAAGTTCACAGTGGGGGAGAAAAGAAGGTGGGAAAGTAAAACAAACAAGTGTGTGTAACGTTACAGGAAAGGTGAGAACTTCCCCATCCACGCAAATTGCAGCCAGCGGGCTGGAGGTGCCGGCTGAGCGCCTCGCAAAGCGCCCGGAGCCCCGGCGGGAGTGGAGCCGAGCTGCTGCCGGCTGGGGCTTCCAGCCAGGAGCTCCTGCACCCAGCTCCTGCCTCTGCAGCTCCTTCCCCGCTGCTGCCCGAGCCCCACGCTCCCCCAGCCCCGCAGCTCTCCAGAGCAGAGCTCACAAACTTCTCTCACATGGTTCAAGTGTGCTCCTGCTCCTTTTTAAGATCTCCACTTGCATTTGCTGCCTGCTCACCATGCTGAGTTCAAATTCCATCACATAGGTGGCTTCCTACCTCATACCCTCTGGTAGAGTTACCTCTTACCCTATTCTTTTATTTTTTTCCTCTTTTTTCCCTCTCATTATTCACTGCATTTCGTTTGCCTGTTGGCTACTCGTCTTTCCTTGTGCTGGCTCCTGTTCTTGCAGTGGTTTCTCTCTCTCTGGACACGTCTTCTGATTCATGCCTTAAAGTTCATTTCTTTCACGTACATTTCTCATGCATATATCAAATATTATCTTGCATATATCAAATATTATCTTTCTATTCGAATTGCTGCCTCCTATGTCACTTTTATGCAACTAAATGGACAGCAGATTTCCTTTAGTAGTGGTCCTGCCTGTATTTGTAATGTGCTTTGTCTACTTAGAAAGCATGATTATATTAAGTTGGCATTTGTTTCTGTGCTGCTGTTCTGTAAACTGGGTAGCAGGTCAAGAGGAATATTTTAAAAGTTACCTAATTAAAAATAAATCTGTTTTAGTTCCTCTCTGAGCTAGGATCTCTCTGTGAACTATTAAACAAAACACATCTGACAACCCTCTTGCTAATTGCATGATAAAGTTGATATAAGGATAGATGGTGCCTAGATCCTCAGGGGCTTTTCCATTGCAATTTTGCTGCGAGAAGCTGGAGGCAGGAACAGGGACAAGCAGGGTCAATTGTAGAGACAGCAATGGGGTTTTTTGTTTCTTTTGTGTGACTCCTTCTGCTGTTTGATGTTCAGTGGGATATTTCACGTTCCCCAACTTAAGGAATAAGTGCTGCAGTGGAGAGGTGTGGAGAGAGGAGCTGGAGGCTGTTTCCCTTCTGGGAAATCAGCCCATATAATCTTCTGAAGTCAGCAGAGGCAGCCTGGCAGGAGCAGAGTGTAACCAGTCCTTGGCGGCGCATCTGAGTGTGTCCAACGGGCCCTGGGGACGAGGGAGTGTAATGGGTTTGATTTCACACCAGGGCTGCATTTTGAACTGATGCTTGAGGCTGAGGGTAGTTACTTTATTAACTGTAGGTGTCATTTTTGTCCTCTGCACCTCAGCAAGCACGCTCAAGGTTTTTCCCTCTAGATGTGTGATTTTTGCACTTTTTTTCCTAAGTTTTTTAAGTGTTCCCCGTGTATGAAAGGTATTTACAACCCAAACCTCCCCCCCTACGTGCTTTCTGAGATCTCCAAGAGCTGTGTAAACTCAGAGGATTAGGGCAGAGTTTGAGCTGGGCTGAGCAAACACGCGATGGTAACTCGGGCCAGCGGCGAGCTGGGCTGTGAGCTTGTGCCAGGGTCCTCTAGGACTGGTGGTAATTTCCTGAGCAAACAGACAACGTGGAGTCCTCTGTGCAGAAGTGTCTTGCTGTGGCATTTTAGGGGTGAGAAGGGTCCCGTGGCAGAGCCGAGGGCTGTGTACCCACATTAGTCACAGCTTTATTTATAAACTGAGCGGCGTGCACCTTGACTGTCTTTGGAGATGGCAGCTGTGCCTTGGTGACAGAAAAATGGCTTTTCAAGAAGGAGTGTTCCAAGTGATGAAGGATGTCACCAGCTACACCACAAGTGGAGGTGCTATTGCATGACTTTACCCTGGGCCAAATAGCGAGGGGAAGAAATTCGCAGGGATTTTTATGGTGGACTCTGACAATGTGTTACACGCTTGGGTCGCCAGCCTATACCGAGGTCTTTGCTAGTGGATCTTCACAGCTACTGTTGTGCAAGGTATTTCGGGTACAGCCAAAGTGGTTTTTGGTATCTGTACATCCAAATAAGCAAACAGGGAGATAGAATCTGTGTTTTTCATGAAGTAACTGCCAGGAAGGCGGCTCTAAAGAAAGGCCTAATTCCTACATATCTGTAACCGTGCAGCCAATTAGAACCATCTGCTCTCAGCCTGCAGACCAGACAGGCGAGGGGCTGCAGATGGAGAGGCTGTAGCCTGCCCTGAAAGGTGCGAGAGAGATTCCTAAGTGAGGACAGGTAGGAGACAAACCTGGAAGCAATGAGCAGTAAGGAACAAAGTAGTTTTGTGTAATTCTGGAGCAGGATTTGGCATTCTCCTTCCTGGAACTGAGAAAAGAGAATGGGCCTGGATCCACCAGCCTTCCCTGGAAAAGGGGATTTACTGGCCCTGACAGCGGTGTTAGCCAGGTCTGCTGACTCCTGGGATGGGCAGAAGCCCCAGAGCTTGATGTGGAGACCCTTTGACTTCAGGTCTGACTTCAGACATTGTTGCTGTGTGAATCCCTAGGCTTTACGTGATGTGCAGAGGGTAAAAATATCTGCTGGTCTGGGCTTGTCCTGGGGGAAGGCTCCAGCAGAGCCGTTTGTCAGAAGGCCAGTCTTACCTGCCAGCTGGGATTTTCTGGATTGAAGTCAAGGTGCGTCAGTAACTGTTGTTCACTGTCGTGATGTACTGTGTATTCTGTATGTGCTCAAGTTTTCCAGCAATTGCCTGTGTACGAGCATAGAGGCACATCCAAAAATAGTAAGCTCTCGTGCTAAGTGAGGTCCCCAACACGGAGGTCATAAACTTTAGTAAAAGAGCAATTGCTGGAAGGCTCTTTTAGTAGAGTAAATAGAAAGGAAACAAAGGAGGCAAGAACAGAAGCACCATTAGCCCCCTCCTGCTCTCAGCCTGAGGCTGCAAAGAGGTCTGCATTTAGCAGCACAGAAAGCACCCCGCTGTCACCCTCTGTCAGGAAGGAGAAGTTGAGTTCAGTGTCCTGCGTGCCCAGAAAAATCAGTCCTGTGAACTGTGTCCTCTGCTGAAGTGAGGAGGAATAGGACTGGGGAGAAGGTTTTCTTCTTCTGGGGCTGAGAAATTTGGCTTCTTCCCGGCAGCTGCGCTGCGGGGCTGAGGATGCTCGCCTCTGTCCTCCTCCTGCCAGAGGCAAGCGGCTACCAGGGCCTGGATCTTAATTCACGGCTCTTTGGAACGTGCCTGAGATTCTTGGATGCAAGTGGCACTACAAGTGAATGCATTATTTCCTTGGCTTTGCTCCAGCTATGGCTGCATTCCCTGAATTAATTTTGCTAGTAGCTCAGTGCTGAGACAAACCTTAAATCTCCAAACAAAATGGGGATAAAAAGCTAAATTTCTAAGTAGGGAATTTTGAAGGATTCTGTAAGGGGAAAAACACAAATTTCCAGACTAGTTATGTGGTGAAGTGAATCATTTAAAGCCTGGAGTGAATGTGCTGTGGGTGCTGCGAGAAGCCTTCCCTAAGGCACTAACAGACGCCCAGTCTCCGCGTGAAGCCAGCTAGAATTTAAACCCCAAGGGCCGTTTACTGCCTTTGAAAACATCCTTAAAAGTATTACATGTGCATTATTTGCTGGTGCTTTTAGGTGGTGGCATTCCCCTGCCACAGCCTCCTTTCTCCCTCACCAGGGTCCCACGTCACCTCATGCAGCATCTTCCATGCGTGTGCTCTCACGTTGCAGCTGCATCTGGCTTTCTGTAGAACTGCACTTTTTTTGTGATTTCTGTTTCTCATGTTTTGCCAAGTATCAGTTAACAGATGTCATTTCCCTTGCGCTCGTTTCTGATCAGTTACTAAAGCTTTTTATTTTGATTCCTATCTCAGCAACTTTCCAGTAAGTAGGACAATGTGACCTTCAAGTGGCATCTTGAACTACTGCTTTAGAGTATTATCTTAAAACCACAGTAAAAAACTAAATGCTATTTTGTATTCCTCATTTTATCATTCATGGTGATGCCCTCGCTCCAATGGAGAATAATGCCAGACAATTTTCCTGGCTCATTCACCAGTTATGGACTCAGCAAGCTGGTGTGTTCTGTGCCTGTGAGACAGCGCTACTTATTTTAATTTTGGGGTGGGGTTTGTGTCTTTGGGGGTTTTGCATTTTGCTGTATGTGTGTGCTCTAAGGAGGAGCTGGCCAGCCACACGGGACCCCTGTGCAAGGTGTACAGAGAACAGTGCTGGCCAATTGTCTTTGAGCCTGGGGTGGAATAGGAAACAGCCATATGTATTTTATCATCGTGAGTCAAATTTCAGTGTCTCTGTGACTCTAAAGTGTCATCATCTCGCGTATCACAAGGAAGGGTAACTTTAAGCAGGGAGGGATTTGGAGCGGAATGAACGCGTTGCACGCTGAGGCAGCCGAGTCACTAATTAAACAAGAAGGGGAGGAAGTAATCTAGAGCAATCAGCAGGGTATTTCATCCCAATTCTTGGTTTTCTTTTTTTTTGTTGAGCTTTAGTATTTGAGAGACTAGAGAGCTAATGATTTTCATGAGCCCTTTTGCAGCACTGAAGGTGTGTGCGTTGACATGAGCAAGCTCTATTGTGAGCTCCATTCATGTGGGGCACAAATATCCATGATGCAGTTACTTGAGTCAGAAGCAAGGTGTTTAGAAAAAAAAAGGAGGGATGAGGCATCTGAAAAAATGTCTGTGGCTGAAAATGAAAGATTTGGCATGGTAAACAGTGCTTGTAAGGTATCTTCTCATCTGATATATTTGCCTTGAACAAAAAATTAATTGGAATAGAGATTCCACAAGACATTCCAAAAAGAGTTTAATTTTCTTGAGCAGTTAATAAAAGGTGTTGGGAAAGAATTTATCCAGTGGTAGTGAACTGATGTCACAGTGATTTGGCATATTACTTCTTAAACCCTTTTTCTGTGTGGTGTGCGTAGGGGGAGAGGTTGATACGTTGTCACCAAGAGTTTGGCTTTCAGTCCTCAAAGATGCCAGGGATAGCAGTAGGGATTCCCGGCTCTGATCTCACTTCCTATGTTAATCATTATGACATGACAGACCCGCTTTTAAACTGGGCTCAGACTGTATGTTATAGTCCTGATTCAGGGCAGGCACTTAACACTCAGAAGTGTTCACCCTCTGTTGTGTGTTTAGATCCCATTGATCTTGGCTTGCTCACTGAGTGCGTGGTCGGCTTTAGCAGTGCCTTTCTCCATATGAATGCTCCTGTGAATCAGAGACTGTCAGACCCAAGGGGGATCCGATGTGTTGCTTTCTGAGATCAGAAACTAAAATAAAAACCGCCTCTGTTGCAGTTGAGCAGTTAAAGGCTTTCCTTCAGGATGCCGATTTGTTCATATGCTGTTGACGTATGGTTCCTGAATTAATCTGAAGCAAACTCGTGTTTGTAACCAGTTCCAGCATCTCTGAAATTAATCAAACACATAGCCTGGAGAGTATTCATCCTAATCTAATCTAAAATTACTGTTTGCATTGTGCATGTCTAATTATTCATCTTAAGTCATCTCTGGATAGAACATGCTGTTTTGTTTGTGTTTTTATTCAATATTTATACTGCTTAATGCTTCAAAGTAGTCCCAGAGAACTTAAAGAGTTTGTTTGTTGGGTTTTTTTCTCCTCCTTTACAGAAGGACATGTCGCTAAAGCCTCAGGAGCGAAAGGAGAAATGGGAGAGGCATCCAGGCAAGAAACCTAGAGAATCTGAAAAC
Source organism: Apaloderma vittatum (assembly GCF_000703405.1). Lineage (NCBI taxonomy): Eukaryota > Metazoa > Chordata > Aves > Trogoniformes > Trogonidae > Apaloderma > Apaloderma vittatum. The sequence goes on from NW_009699872.1 coordinate 91,731, forward strand.
TGTGTGTCTGCTGAGCCAAGTGAAAATGGCCATAACAATGATGCTGGGAGCTCTGAAAGGGAGGGGGAAAGAGGCAAAGAACGGATGAAGAAGAAACTCCCCTTGAAGATTTCCAAACAGGTAGGGAAATTATTTCTCCTCTGACGCGACTCCGGTGTGGCACTGGCTGCTGTGAAATGTCCTGCGGGCAGGGTGGGATTGTTCAGCTAACTGGCTTCTCGGGTAACTTGTGCTGGTGAAAACAATGTCCCTTAGAAGAATTCTGGCCAAGTGTGCAGATCCTGTGTTGTGGGCAAATTTTGTAGACTAAACCAGAAGCCCAGGTGTACTGGGTAACGTAGGGAGAAGGAGCATGCCTCCTCCGGATCCCGCAGCTTTGGGATAGCGCACTAATTCACACCGCGGGGTTCTGGCTCGTACAGCCTTCGTTGCAAATAGAAGTCATCGGTCGGATCGTGTCCTTCTTTGGGGAAGACATGCTTGTTCCTGTGCACCTGGAATTTGCAGAAATGATTCTCATGAAACAGTTTTGTGTGCCCTTAAAGCAGCGTGTTGAGAAGGAGAGAATGTTCGAGGCGTTTAGAAGTGTGTTTAGAGTTGGACAGTCAGTTTGGAGGAAGTTGTGCTCTGGGGAGTCTTTTCTTTGTGCCCTTCTAAAATGTGGTAGAGCATTAATGAATTAAGCGTTGTCACGCTGGAGGGGACGATTCCGGAGACTCCATCGGAACGGCAGTGTGCACACAACTGGGGAGGTGACAAAGAAGAGGCGCTATGGCTGGCAGGCTATTTGTCACTTAACTGCTGCTCAGTGGGCAGATTTGTTGGTGACTCAGTGCTCATTCATCAGTTTGAAATCCACACAGCACAGCGGCCTCTGTCTATGAAGAAACACTTTTCCAGTTGTCCGCTAGCATGATTAGTCAGTGTGCTTGACCGTCCAGCATTTGTTCCGAGCCAAAAGGTACATTATGCTGAAAAACTATTTTTATTCTCCGTGATGCAGAGAAAAAGAGCTGTTTAACTCAAGTGCACTTTCTGTTCTGTGAAACGACTTCTCTATGTGTGTGAGACAACAAAAGATTGAATTGTCCAGATATTGGAAGTGTTTTTCCAGCCTTTCAGGATTGTGGGATTTGAAAGAATTGTTAAGATTGTCTCATGTGACCCTCTGCGTAACTTCTCCATCACACACAATCTTTTGTGATTGTGCTGTAGCATATTCATTCAGAAGGGCTCATCAGATTTTATGCTAAAAAAATCTAATGGTCTGTTCATGACCCCGTTCTTCTGGTGGCTAATGTTCTAATTAACAAATTATCAGACTTATGTTTTCTTCCTTTTGATTTAAAAACAAATAGTTGGAACAATTCCGTACAAATAACTTAAAGATGTTAGTACTTTTCTGCTTGCAAACATTTAGGTAGCAAATCAGGCAACCGTACACTTCTAGTAAAACGTTTACCAGGTTTGTTTTCTTTTAACTCCCTAAAGTGATACCAAATGTTTTGTTTTCAGACTCGTCAACATATATGTAGTTAAAATATATCCGTTTCTTGTTTGTTTTTGTTAGTAGTTGAGTGATGGGGTTTCAGTTCCCCCTCTGGTTACAGGTGCAATGAATTTGTGCAGAAATACTCCCTCTGCAAATTAATTTCTTACGGGTGAATAGATACACATTTCAGTTTCAATGAAAGTTCGATCAACTGGCGTCTTTATCTTGACGTCCAAACCCACAAAATGCTAAGCAAGCGTTTGAGCAGAAGTTCCTGGCTGTGATATGAAATGTTTCGAAGTGTCCAGCACTAGTGCTGGGTAGTTCCTGCCCGCTGCTTGCCCCAGGACTGTGGCGTTGTGCTTCATCAGCTCCTCTGCCTTTGGAAAGCTGCTGTTGTGTCAGGTTTTTTTATTTACGTGAAAAGGCTCCAAACACTAACTCAGCAAGCCTTGCAAAGTGTGCATAAAGCTGGCTCGCTTTCCGCTCTAGTCCCCGGAGTCACCTTACAAACGCTTGTGTAGGTGCGACTGGGAGTTGTGTGGGTGGAGGGTGGAAGCAGGGAGCGCCATGGGCGGTCATTAGGTCTCGACTGCCACCAAAATCTCCCAAAGGCAGAAGCCTGGCTTCAGTAAATCCTTCCTTTGTACGGGCAAGAGGCTCGTTCCCCCAGGTGGAAATTGAGGCTGCGGGAGCTGGGTGCCACTCAGGGGTTGGCAGCGCGGTGTCTCTGCGGGGCAGCGGCCGGAGGTCCCCTCTGCCTGGCGCTGGGGGCAGCCGGTTCCTCGTCGCTGCAGGGGAGGACGGGGTTGTTAGTAGTGACATCTTCTGCGTGAAATTTAGAATTGAACGAAATTTAAATTTCAAGTAGTTGTGGCCACTAGGGATGTCACGACACTTCCTTAGAAACCTTTGGAGTAAGAGGTTTTGTTACGCTGCCCAAACTCCAGTTTCTGTAATTACGTGCTGCTGCCGGAGTTTACCAAACATTTAGATTATTTGTATTTCTGCTCTGAAAAATGAACATTGTTGTCTGTTTCTTCTGGCTAGTATTTGGCGGCCATCAGTGATTAAATAGGGTATTTGCTGCCACATTCATGAAAACCTGAATCCATCTTCCATTGTTTAATCTTTTTTTTTTTCCCCCTGTATAAGTAACAGACTCCAGAACGAGCAAGGAGCTTGCACAAAGAGCGTAAGATAAAACCTGTGATGAGTGACTCATTAATACATTGTGCCTCTTTAAACAAGTCACACTCAGAATTCATCTTTTGTTGAAAAAGGAGGTTTTTTTAAATACCTTTTATTATCCTAGGTGATACAGTTGTGAAAACCAGACAAGTTTTCAGGTCTGTAACTTTGATGAAAGTAGCAGCAAAATCTAAGCTAGACAAACCAGGCTATTCTTAGTTCAAACTAATTATGCAAATAATATAGACAAGTTCAATAATTTTTCCTGTTTTTTTTTAATAACCACAAAGTTCACACCTAGGATTCTGGCATTTCCTGCCAAGCTGTCTAGACAAATCGGCTGTAATATTAAGTTTTCTGGAATTTGGGATTGATTTTTGCATCTCAGGGTTATTAAACATAGATTTATACCTAATTTGGGAAGCTTACTGTAATTAATGCTAATTATATTGAGATGTTGCTTAGAAATTACTGTTCAATTTGAAGCTTTCCTTATACTCTCATCCCTTCTCTTCACAATGCTACTGAATTGTCGTCTTTTCTAGGCAGCCTTCTCTAATAAATCAAATTGGGCATTATAATTATGGCATTCTGCTAATCCTCGTGGAGAGGTGCAAAGTGGTAAGCTGATTTGAGTGCCAGGTTGTCTGCTTTGTTTAGAAAATTAGATTAATACTTCACTCCTTTTGACAAAGCATCCAGATTACTCTTTGCTCCTGAATATTTGGTTCTTCTGTACCCCAGGGTATGGGAAGAGGTTTACAAGAGCCAGTGTGTCCTTTCCAGCCTATTACTCCAGCTGTGTATAAAAATTATTCAAACTCATTTATCTCCTGCTGTAACCAAGCAGAGAGGAAAAAAGGGCATTTCAAATACCCACAGGTCCTTTGGCTAAAGGTTGGTCAGGATTTGGCGCTGTTCTCAATGCATGTGCGCAGGGAAGAGTGCTGGCTTGGAACTGCTGCTCTCCAGTGGGAATCACCAAAATCTCTCACGGTCATCAGAGGTACCTCAAGGAATGAAAAAGTGTGTAAAGCCGTGACGTATTTTAGTGTAGCCAAAGTGGCCTACGGGAAAGCTTGCCCCTTGGGAAGTGTGGAGTTGCCTCCAACACAGGAGCGTTTGTTGGAACTTGAGTCATTCCCTTTTTGGAAAGACGCACCCAGGCCTAACCCAGTGGTTCGTGGAAGGGAACCCCCACCGCAGCTGCAGACGGTGCCAGTGCGGGCAGAGGAGTCTTCACCCCTCTGAAGGATTCCCTCTGGCTGGGTGTGTAATTCACTTAGATTGAGAAAGAGGTAGATACAAGATGAAACCTCTTAGTTCTAGTTACGCTTCCTTGTGTTATCCCAAGTCATTCTTCTACTTTTTGGATAGTTGCCCTTTGAACTTTGAGTCTGTCTGTCGTTAGCCTTAGCTGAGCTGAGGTTTTGTCTTTCCCGGGTTTATTTTTGGAGTTGCTTATTCCTCTGAACTGCCTGGGGTGACCCTGGATGTAGAACAGTGGGGTGTTTTGTTGAGCTTTAGGACCCGTTGCCATTTTTTGAATGTACACTAAAGGTTGCTGACCTCCTTCTGAAAAGACTTGGATCTAAGTATACTTCAGGTTAGCTTAACCTTAAGCTCTGTGGATAGTCAGCTCAGGAGCATTACAATGTATTGAGTATGTGTAGATGTTAAATGCAGCTGTAATAACATTCTGTTCTGCAAATAGTCATTTGTCACGAAGATGAGTGTCTTACACCTCCTCCTTCCTTTTCGCACCCACTGTTTAAATCACCCGCGATCAGGAAGAGTCTCCAAGAAGCTGAGGAGAACAGGGTGGTGCAGCACATACTCAGTGCTCATAGTGTGCTGGGTTTGGAGCAGGGGAGGAAAGGGCAAGAAAGCTCATGCTGTCATGTTGCTCTGGAGGTGTGACATCCCTGGGACTTTGGCAGAGGTTCCTGGAGGGAGGGGAAGCTGAGTTAATCCCTGTGCCTCCTTCACTCCCCACAGCCTCCGTCAAACAGCTGAGCATTATTGGTGATTAATGTATAGTGTGGCTGTGGACTGGAACTGCTAAATTACATTAACATGTTTGATTACCTACTCATGTGATTTTTCTGTGGTGCTCATCAGCTCATTAGCCAACATTCATTGATGAATATAACACCTCCCTGCCCTCCCGTGGGAGTTCACTGCTCTGGGTTCCTGATGATCTGAGCTAAAGGTGATACACTAAGTCATCTTCCATCCAGGGTGCACATTTTTCTTCTGATGTCTATGTGAAAATTGCCAGCTTGTCTTCAAACCGGTTACATACGCTCGGTCCTATTTTGGGTGTGGTGGTTGTACTGAAAGGCTATGGGCCTTTTCCCAAGGTAGAGGGAAACATTCTAGAAACTTCTCTGGCTAATAAAATACCTTGTGTGGAAAATTTCCTTTGGCATCATGCTGCTTGTACTGACAGTTGGGCAATAGGAGCACAGAGCTGCTTGGTACTTACTTGTGTTTTTCCAGATATTGATAAATAGTAAATCGAAAACTTGGATGTGTTTTTGAAGCCACTAGTGTGCTGGAGGCAGAGCATTTTGCGTAGCGATGCAGAGTTCAGAGACTGAGATGTTCCTTCGCTAGCTGAGGAGAGCAAGTCCAAAAATAACCTTGGGAGTCTTTGACCGTGGGCCAGAGGACAGGTAAGGATATGCCCGTCCTTCCATGTCTTCACAGTGTCGGGTTTGGAAGCTGGATTGGGTCTAAGAGGGTTTAACTATAGTGGTAACTTATTGCATTACCTTCAGTATCTAAGGTTCTTAAAAGCAAATGAATTCTAGGCAGCCAACTTACTCCTCCCTTCCCCCACCCCCCCAAAAAAAAAAAGTTGCCTTTATTGTGGGTTTTGGGCATTGGTTTGATTTGATGTGTGCTTCTTTGGTGTTTGCATTTCATTGCTTTTGAACACTGAAATTATACAGCCTAGCTTCTTTTTTTCTCTAATTGATGTTACCCTTTTTGTTAACAGATATTGTTATTTAAATGTTCTTTGAAACTAAACAACAAAGCAAGAGCAAAAAAAAAAAAAAGAGTCCATTTTCTTTTAATCAAGGAAACCTTGCTTCATGTATTGCTTAAAACCAGGATCCATTTCTACCTTTGTAAGTAGGAGAATTTACAATTTGGACATGAAAGGCCCCTACCAGTTAGTTTTAAGGACTCGTTTATGATCACTAGGAGAGTCGGGCTGTTGACACAGCGCGAGTTATCTGTGCGAAGTGTCTCACTCACTGACTCCAGCCAGGCTGCCGGGAAGCCCAGGGAGGAGGCTTGGGCTGCTGATTTCTTTCTCTCCAGCTCAAGCCAAGGACTGGAGAGGAGGTAGTTCCTCTCCGGCAAGGTTTGGTGCTCTGATTCGGCAAAGCCTTCTCCAGCACGTCCTGTCTTTCCACCGTGGAACCGTCTGGTTGGCTTCAAAGCTCTTAATGAGGTTGTAGGGCCGGGCCGTGTCCCGGGGGGGTTCGGAGGAGGTCCTTCTTTCCGGCTGAGTAGGGCTGCTCGGCGCAGACACAGATGGCCTCGCCGTGCTCTCTCACGCTAATCTGCAAGTGCAGAGGCTTCACAGCTGCCTGGGAAACCACTGGGGAGTAACGGTGCAAAGTACTGAAATGGGCAATACAGTATTTAGTCATTAGGTTTGCTAATCCAAGGCCTAAAATCAGCCTCATTTCAATCAATAGCAATCTGTTTGCGCTGTCAGGAACTAATTTAAAAATCTGCTTTAAGTCCTGGTTAGGCACTTGGTATTCTCTTTTCCGCATCAAAGTAGAGGGGAAGCAGTGGGCATAGCACAGCAGTGGCAGGAGGAGGAAAAATCCTTTGTAAATAAATACTGGATGTTTATTTCCCAAATGAAACCCTGCCATTACAAAGAAGGGCTGTTGTTTTTGCTAAATTTATCCAAGAATTTGCCAAGATTCTTGAGGTGTCTGCAGAGCCCACTGCTACAGAGAGGAACTTTGCTTTAGTTTCTTCAGTCTGTCTTTAAAGTGATGTACGAACCTTATGCAAATAAGGTTTGCGTTGTGAGTGTAACTGGGTCACAGGATTGCAGCCACCTTTCGAGAGCTACAGCCCGACTTCCATAACTGATCTCTGCAGCATAGTGTGCTTTGGAAGGAGTAGTGCAAGGTAGTGCCATAAAATCACTGGGAACTGTGGCAGAAGAAGGCCCTTTTTTAAGCTGGAAAAACGTTATTTCAAAACCCTCTACAGTTCTGGTAGGGAAACATGAAGGAGACCGTGAGGAGACCATTGAGGAGACCATGTTTGTAAGAATTGAGGAGGAAAATCCAACTGTTTCTAGACTAACACTGAAGCATGAAAAAGAAGCACGTGCTGGATTTCACTACACTGCAAATAGTATTTTCTGAACCGAGTGATGTTAAGCAAGTTTTGGCTACTGAAAACATTATATGTAGGAGACCATGGCTTTGTGTTTTTCACTGATGTAGTGGAACACTTATTTACTCCTCCAGACCAGTGGGCTCCCCCTTTGTAGCTGACCCTCGCTTGCCAGTAGTGCTGCTCCACGTGCCCCACTTGTCCTGCTCTTGTCCTCCCAGAGAGGCTCAGCCCCTCGGTGTGCCCTGACCCAGGAGCGTGGCTGGGGGCCGCTGGCTCTGGGCTGGGTCGGACAGGGTTTGCTTGCCTGGACCAGCACCTCGCTGCCGTGGGCTTTGCTCCTGCGTGGGTGCGGAGTGCTGGGGCGGCAGAGCAAGCAGAGGTTGCCTGGCCGTTGGGATGGGGATGCAATATCTTGCTGCGAGCGCTCCGCTCCCTGCTCTGGGTTTAAGGGTCGTAACGCTGTTGTGATGATACCGACCCCGCTGCATTCAGAACCCAGCCCCGAGGCTTTGGCTGCAGCATTGGCTCCTACATTCTTTGCTCCTGCTTTTCCTCTTCAGAATTCCAATCTGTCCCCATTCACCTCACCCAATTCACAGTGGTTGGGCAGCAGTGATGTGTTCAGGCCTCCAGATGCCCGCTGGGATTTTTAAAAAAATGCTAGAGCAGGTCTGGAGAGCACAGTGATTAAAGCCTGGATGCTACCAGTGCTTTTATCTGTGTTGAGACTTCTTATGCTACCTCTAGTGGAGCTTAACCACAGCATCTTCAGGGCCTTTTGTGTCCATCTCGGTTCCCCGTCTGAGAAGATGCGATAGCTGCAGTGGAGGGTGGTCAGACAGACCTCAGTGACTCGACACACGCGGGCATTTCAGGAACAATCTAGAGGAAGCTGCCCAGAGCTGCTCTCATCTCATAAGACTCATCCGTAGCAATGGGGCAAGACTTTGACGTTCCTGGTGTTTTCAAAGTTTAAGGTCAGAAAATTGAAGTGATGGGCAGAGCTAAGTCACACTGCTGCAGTGTTAGAGTTATGTTGTCTGTGTGTGAAGAATCAAACCAGTTAGGAGCTCCATGTTTTAAAACTCCTGCAGGTCACCTTAACTTGTCTGCCCGCAGTTAGATGACTGATGAGGACTTTAGGTCACATTTGCTTAAATGTAGCCTCAGACAAAACTGGAGAGAAGAGAAACAAAGCAATCCTCTCTTCTCGATGATGTTCCATGAATGAATCTCATTACAATGGCTTCTTTTGAAAGGGAGGGAAAAAGGAAATTTCACTGCTGACAACTTATGTGGCAACAGGCACTATAAAAAAGGTTGTTGGTGGTCGTTGGTTACACTGTTGTAAAAGAAGAGCTAAATGGTTTGTAATTCAGAGAAGGGGATTTAATTACATGAAGTAATTTACAGGAAGCTATAACCACTTGTATCTTTTTCTCTGTTGAATTTAATTGGTTCACACAATTCACAAAGTCTTCTTTCTTTTCCTTCTTCCCACCTCTTTGTTTTGTTTATTTCATTTATATATTTGCTGTTGGAGAAGAGTAGGCACCAAGATAGAGCACTGGTGTTGTATCTCGTGATTTTTAGCAACTTGAAGAATGGAGAAAGAGAGTACTGATTGAATGGTGCTCTGTCTCTGGCTAGTCCTGGTAGTGTGTGCTGTCTGAAGACATTCAGAGCCTTGGCTAGAGGGTTTTCTTGTCCATCTCTTCATGACAGTGTGACGGCATGTTCTGGGTGTCCTGTGAGCTTCTAGAGCCCCCTTTTCTGGGTGTAATGCAGATGCTGCAGAAAAGGCTAGAAGCAGCTGAAGCAGACGTGGCTTTTTTTGCATGTTATTTTTCTGGTTTGGTCAAGAAGTGTCTAGAGGGTTATTCCATCTTGGTTTAAGCGCTAGCTGCCTGATATTTTAGCTGGCTTTGCACAAGTGTTTGCATCCTGTAGCCTAGTTGTACTGCTCTTCTTGGGCTTGCAACAAATGTCTGCAGTAGAGGGACAGCGTTCTTCCTCTGGCATGTTTATGAGTGTGATAACTAACCAGTCTAAATCTGAGCTGATTTAGGACAAACATAAAAATGATGTCCCGGTGTCACTTCTGCTTGAGGCAGCATAAATATCTTTTTGTTGAGATACTCTTCCTTTCAACACGCAGAACTTGGCCTTGCTTACTGCTGGCCACGGATTTCCAGTTCTACAGGAGGCTGCTGGGATGGCTGCACCAGGAGCTCCAGCAAAATCGCTTTGGCAGTTGCCAGTCTTTGCTTGAAGTGGTTTAGTGGCGCTGGTCCAGCTCACTTGGCTCTCCTCGTGGAAGCCTATCAAAGATGATGCTGTTTTCCACCTCTCAGTTGCTCTCACCTCACAAGCTGCAGCCTCGGGCAGTGTTACCCACGTCCCTTGACCTCTTTTTTCAGTGTGGATTCTTAAGGGAGCCAACTTTTGTACTTCTGCCTGATAGATGGTTTACACGAGCTGTTGGGAATATACACAGCTTGAATAAGCACGTCTTTGGTTTGAAGACATCTCTTAGGTAAAATAAGCACTTATTTTTTTCCCTCTAGTCCTTCAAGCAAGGCTACGAGTAGCTCTTCAGGTGAATGCTGTTGTGCTATTTATTTGGCAAAGTCAGCCTGTGAAACCTGTGCTGTTTTCTCTAACATTTTGTCTAAAAGAAAATGAAGAATTAAATAAAGTCAGCAGGGGTTTGTGGTAGATTTAAAGCTCTTCCAAGCTCCCTGGCAGAGGGAGTCCTAAGGCTTAGTCAGGTATGTATGTATGTGCCTTTTTAACTCAAGAGCTGAAATATGCTCTGACTGTAGATTTTTCCAGCTGTTAGCACTGTAAATGAATACTAATTTTTTTTCTGAAATTAAGGGGTTTTTTTAAAAAGTCCTAGCAAGGAGGGTATTTTGAATGTTAGGTTTAGGAGTTATAAGCTCTTATCATTATATGCAAAAGGTTTTTTGGATTTGTGTTTTTTGTTTTTTTTTTCTGGGGGCTTCCTCAATTTTGTTCCTTTGCAGTTGGGAGTTGTTGAGGTTACAATGCAAAACATGATTTGAATAACTGTTAGTGTCTGAAGTCCATTATACATGCAGGTCTTTTCATTTAAAAACAAATCTTTCGTCTTTGCCCTTCCACTTTCTTCTGGTTAGAGGCTTTGATTTGGCACTAGAGAGAGGAGCACAGGCTCAGTTCTTCTTTCAGCTGCAGATCCAATGCAAATTAAAGTTGAAGATTAGCAATTGGTTTTGCTTTGCACCCTCTGATGTTTCCTCTTGCAGCTCTGCTTGACTTACTGACACTGAATAGTAAAAACAATTAAAAAACCTTTTCCAGGTGAAACCTTATCCCCTGGAATAATATTGCTGAAAGAATCCAAGGATGAGGCAATGGATCAAGTAGTGGATGCTGTCCAGGGCAGCTACAATAACAGAGCTTGATGAATCGCCCTCTGATGCTGTGATATTGCAGCCTCCTGGAAAGTGGTGCTGGATCTCATAAAGTTGTCTTTCTCTTGGTCCTCAAAACGTTCAAGTGGCAGTAGGGCAATATTTTGGAATTTAACACCTGTTGGCTGTAGTGTCAGTCGCAGGTATCTTTTGGGGTCAGTGCCTTGGTCCTTTAGGATCGAAGATGGAGATAGTTCAGCTGGTCAGATAGGTCTGCTGTGGAGTGCACCTGCAGATTTAACCTGAAAAAATAAATAAATGGGCTTTTCAGTTATTTTTCAACTGATATGGAACCATGTCAGTGTATAAAGGTAGGGATAAACAGGGATGACATGAAGGAAGGGAATCATATTACAAGTGTTGCCTGAGTTGAGGTTTTTTAAACTTGCTTCTTGTTTGTACATGTGCTCTTTTACTTCCAGGTGCATTCTGCCAAACCAAATAATAAAAAAATAAAAAGTTATTCCTTGCTTACCACATAGGAAACAATCCCTACAGCACAGAACAAAGTCTAGAGCCATAAAACCTGAACCCAGTTCTGAAAAGCTGAATTCAGTGTTTTCCTCGCACGGGGCCACGCTCTCCCGTAAGGGGCACCGGCCGCGTGGCCCCGAGCGTCCCGGGGCCGTGGTGGCGTGACGGCTGTGCGCCATTCCGGATTGCTTCCCCGCTTTCGTCTCTTGCTTTCCTTGCGACTGGCTCATTTTGTTCATAAAGCAGCTTGTAATTGAGTGTTTGACAAAGAACTGTTTACAAGCAGTGTTTCTTGTGCATAACTGTCTAGCTGAGGGGAATAACAATTTGGGTCTGAATTTCAGCCCTCCTTTGTCACTGTCGTATCATCGTCGGTGGCGGTGCTGTCTCTGTTTAAAGGGAAAGATGGATTAAAATCGTTTCAGGTTATGGCACTGGGGTGAGAATACATGCTTTTTGAAGAAACTTGTGAGTGTTCCTCACAGCCCATGCTTGTTCTTTGTTTGTGTCTTGGTTTTGGACCGCATCGAGGTGTGCGCTAATCGCTGTGTGTGGCGACTTCTGGATTTTTAGAGGTGGAATCTGGTAATTTAGGGAGAATTTTATTCCAGTCATATGAGATGTAAAGGCTGGATTTCTGCCAGATTTTAAGCCCTTCTCTGGTCATCCTGTGGGGTAAGATGCCGTAGACTATAACTGTCCTAATCTGGGAACCTGGTTGGAGTTCAGGCTTCGTGTGTTGCAACCTACAGTGCAGATTTGTTATCAAAATAAAAGTCTCATTTAGCTCTCGCTCAGAAAGAAAAGGGCTCTATAGGATCAGGCTTTTTAGTTCAGGCAGCATGTGGGTGTTTCAGTTGTCCATGCCAAAACCCTTCTGCAAATTATGCCAACTGGGCAGGGTGTGGAGGGAACAGAAGCAATGAAGTTATGCATGAGTAAGGAACAGCTCAGGCTTTTTTTAGACCCATTATAGGTCATTTGTAAAGGGTAATCTTTTTTTTTTCCTTTTTTTTTTTTTTGTGATGGGGATGAATGTCTTTTAAAGGGGCTTCTCATTCCGTGTTTGCAGGAATTGCTATGTTTAGTCATAAGTGATGGGAATTGGCATGTAGCAAATAAGCAAAGACAATCCCAAGAATTTACTAATAACTGGACATCCAGAGCTCCGGTCTGACTCAGAGTTGAGGGGCTGGACAGGGCAGTTCCCATTAACGTCAGGGTCAGTCTGTGACCAAAACCCACATGTAAAGATGAAAATTAATCACAACATGTGAAACTGAAAGCCATATAATCAGGCATGAGTAAGAGAGGTTCTTGGCCATTTTGACTTGAGTGCAAGCAGAGAGTGATTTCTGTAGCAAGTCTTACTGGTATCAAGTCTGCTGTTCTGGGTATAGCCAGTACGTGCTGGTCGATACTGATCTGTTGAACAAAAACAGATAAACAGTCACAGCTTTACTGACAAACTAGGAGTAGGTTAATGCAATGGCTACACAGCTTAGAGCGTCTCTAGATTAGTGTTACTGCTTGTCAGAGGGCTTTGGCCGTACCAGTGTGCTGAATTGGTGAATTCTTGTATCCAGACCGCCACACGGCACTCACATCCAGAGAACTGTTTATTTGCCCTCATGCAAACAGCTTTGCAGGTGACATCTTCCCAATCCCCTTAGCCTTGTTCTGAATCATCCTGATGCTTCCAGTAGTTTAGTAAATAAACGGGATGGGGTTTATGCCTGTACAACTGCTGGTCTCTCACAGTCCTTTGCAGCTAGAAATTCCCTCCCTGTTTACCTGACTTGTCAAGAGCAGAAAGAGAAGAAAAATGTCTTTGTGACACCTTTTTTTTTTTTCCTTACAGTGAAGCAAAGGCATAAAGGGATTATTTTTTTTCCCTGACAGCCTACCCACAGCAGCAGCGCCAGGGACCTCTAGTAAATTGATCAAGGGACACATTTGACCTTAGGGCTGCTTGTTAGAGAACATTGTTACAGGCACGTTGTAATAGCAGGTGTAATAAAGTCTACGTTGTCCCAGAGAGGGGGGAAAAAAAAACCAGGCAGTATGTTTCGCAGTGTGGTGTTTGGTTTGTTTTTTTTTTTTTTTTCCAAGGGTGGTGTTACGTAGTAGGAACTGAATTGTTGTCTGGCAGCCTTGGGTCACCTCAAATAGGCATCAGCCTAAGGCAAAGCCAAAGGCAGAGTACGTCGTGGGGGAACGTGACAAATACCTGGTTGTTACTGTTTATCAAAACTGAAGAATTTGGTTTATGAAAAATTATTTCAATTGCAAAATGAAAAAGAAAAACGTGTGATCTGTGTAAAGAGTGCTGTGGAGCCTGCGGGCCTGCGCTTGGGTCGCTCTGCCCTTACCTGGAAGAGGAGCATTCCCGCAGGCTGGGCTGTGGTCCTGAATTGCTCCAACAGCAGCTGGGGGATGTTGCTCAGAAGCTTCCGCTGGGGAGGGCTGGAGCAGGAGGGTGCAGAAGTGGGAGCTCTTACAGATTTGTGAAATCTTTTGGTATGAGCCAGCTTTGTAAGTTCTCTGCTACTCAGGTCTTGTAAACACAAATAAAAAAAGATACTCATAGAAGAAATTATTACCACAAAGATTTGATTAGTTGAGAGCCTAAATTCCAGAGACTTGTTGGTAAAAATGTGCTCCTGACTCACTTAAGCATTTACATAAATCCCACTTACCCATTTACTCTTATGTATATATTTGTATTGATATCTCTTACTAGAATAAATGTGCTTCTTCTGTTTTGATAGATCCAGGCAAATAAAATGTGCAAGCTGTTGCAAGATGTATGTTGTGCCCCATTAATAGGACTCAAAATAGGATTTCTGGTCCCTTCGGAGGCTTTCTCCTGTGGCATCATGTGCTTATTTTTCTAATGGTTACCATTTATTTGTTTTGGCAGAATGTTTTTAACTTATATTGGTAACGATAGGAGTTACTACTGCTTCTGCTGTGTTCAGTTGTGGAGTATAGAAAGCTAAGACAGACTTTTTTGCCGTGTTCAGCACCGTGTGACTTGTGTGATCAGGTATATCCTGCCATTAAAGACCTGTTGAGATGTGCTGTAATTTCTTAAGGTGTATTTGCTAAAACGGCTTAGTCTGAAAGGGCTTTTTAGTTGTTTTGTGCAACAAAGACTGTTAATACAACTACACAAATGAGAGCCCTTAGTTAATTCCTAATTGAGTATTGATGTACTTGTTGACTTGAAGCTTGTTCTGACAGAATTAGGATTTAATCAGTAAAAGTCAATCTTTTTCCTTTTATCCAAAAAAATTAGCTGTTTCCAATGCTGAACTACATATGTTAAACCAAAAATTAAACAAGTGATTTGATCTTTTTCATTAACAGATACTGGCTTTCACCTGGTAGTCTTTCCATAAGGAATTAACTTCTATGTGATATTCTTATTTATGAATTGGAGTCATGATCTTTAGTCTAGTGGCAGTTAGTGTCTGAGTTGTTTTTTCTTCCTGTTTCCAGACACTGCAGACGCTTAATTTGAAAACGCTTTTCCTCCTCCTCATCAGAAAATAACCCTGTCTGGGAGAGGAGAAGGAGGAGTCTGTATTCCTGCCAGTAGCGCTAACTGGTGGAGTGGTTGAGATTAATGGATTTATGGTCCCAGGTTTTTGCCACTAGACTGTTGGGCAGTGGGGTGGGTGACTTAGCAGTCCTTTGTCTGGTTGCAATGTACAGAGGAAAAGTGGTAGGGGATGTGAAGATTATTTTATTACCATACAGGAAAATACAAGGGTGTTTTTTCATCCTAAAGAAGGAAGGGAAGGAGGTCCTCGCTGTAGGAGTCTTGATCTTGCTGACAAGATTAAGGAACTGGTCGTAAGTCGCAGAACGTTGTACAGAGACTTGACTGGATTTGGAAACAGCACTGCCACGTCCGCTCAGAGCTCCCCCAAAACGTGACAAACCAGTTCAGGTGGAGGACATCAGAGAAGTCACTCCATCCAGGCTGCATCGTGCCATGTGAGTGTGCCTCATCGGGTGTCAGGGTGGATGCCGGCTTCAGTTTCTAAGAGCTTGCTTAGAGGTGCTGAGCACCATTCAATAATTCAGTCCACCAAGAACCTTGCAGAAAGCTCTGGCAATTGCTGAGGATGATCTAATGCTGGTATTAATCATCATCTCATGACTGAGAAGTAGGTGTGAATACTGAGGGTGTTTCCATAGGACAAACCCAGGGAAGGATCTTGATAGCAAACTCTCTGGGCCAGTTTTCTAGCCTGAGCATTTTCTTTTTCTTAATTATAAACCCTCCAAAGGTCTTCTGGGGTGAAAAGCTGGTTAGAAATACTGAGTGTATAATTTTGTGGTTTTCTGTCTTTAGTAACTGGCTTCTCGGGAAGCTCTAGGAAGGAATAGATCCACTTATGTGTGCTTGAGAGAGGGCTCAGGTATCTATTACTCTAAAATAGCCCCACTTGATTATGCAGCTTAGAGTAGGAGATGTACGTAAAGCTGACTGCAGTGGGCTAAAAAGGGCTGTCAAAGCCCTGACTTGCCAAGAAAAACATTTTCTGCAATTCAGTATGCATTCATCCCTTTTATTCTTCCCAGCACTGGGATTTGTTTATATTCTGCTCGGAGACCCAGACCTTCACCTCCAGTGTGGTCTCCTGATCCTCCCTGGAGTGATCGCCTGCGAGACTTTTGCATTTGCCCTCACTGACCCCAGGTGGGAAGAGGCAAAAAGAGCTGTTAAGGTCTAGCTAGGCGCCAGGGTGGTAAGATCTGTGCTTCAGGGGGGTTGGCGTCCAAAAGATTTTCCCTGACAGAAAACGGGAGGGGAATAGCAGCTGCCAGGCAGTTGTGCTGGCACCTCCAGCGTTGGTGGGTTACGTTCCGTTTTCTGAACTACCAGGAGAATATTCTGAATTCCTAAAATTCTGCCTGCCCAGCAAAATCAGGGGGGAGCGTGGCATTACTAACCATGTGAATGATTGCTTAATTTAGCAACAAGTTATGAATATTCAGTGGCATAGGCTTCGGCAGAGAGGAGGAACAGGAATGTAAGCCCACGGGGATCCAAGCTTGTTAACCTCTGCTGCTTTGGGCTCTTCTGCCCTGTGTGTCTGCTACCTGGGAGGAAATCATTGCAGGTGCATTCATCCGTGCCACAACCCAACCTTCCTTTTGCTCTGTGGATGTTCCCTTGGAGCCGCTCATGTGGAAGTGGGACAGTTGGGCTTTGTGTGAATGCGAATGCATGTGCACGTCTGTCAAGTTTACTCTCTCAGCTTAACCATAATTCATTACATAAAGCCTGTTTGTCACACATGACTTTAAATATCCACAGGCCAGTCTCATGGAGTAATTCCAATGTGGCTTTCAAGTGCAGGGAGGGAGGGGCTGCAGTTGAACCCAGATACGGGCACAGAGGGCGAATGTGGCTTATGATGGGAATCTTGCTTCTAACCCCGCGCTGTCGCTGCCTTGATTGAAGCACCGGGAGGTCAAGCGACTTGTCAAAGGTTGCACAGTGAGGGAGCAGCTCCGCTGACATTCGATACCAGGAGCCTTCTGTTTCCCAGTCTGCTGCTGATTTACACTTTCATCCTCCAGTACACATAACTGCTGCTTGAATTAAGCTGTGACACATCTTCACATCAGTGTAAAATTATTTCAAGTTAGACCTTGCAAAGGGAATGTCAGGTCTTCCGCAAACACTGCGTAGAGTTGGTCTGTTCCCACCTGGTTCATATGCTGAACTAGCACCACTAACTAATAAATTACAATTACTGAGGTATCAATTCATCATGTCTCAGTGATAGTGTTGCCTGTTCCACTGCATTGACCGAAGCCCTTTGCTAGCTGGCTGATGTTCTGCGGTTTTACTCTGTCTTGTCCCGTAATGATGGGATCCCTTGTACCAATTTGAATCTTATTAGATTGCAATTAATTTCTCCCTACTCCAGACTGAGACTGAGTCAAGTGCTGTTCAGTCTTGAGCTTACCACACGGGTATATACGGGAAGGGTGAAGCACTAAGAAAGAATCCAGCCTGAGCAATTTTTTAATCTGTACCTCGTGTTCCCTGTCTCCCCTGATTGCTGTAATTAGCAAACCAAATTCATTGCTTTGGGAGCACGAGTATGAGCAAGTGAAAAGAAGAATATTTCTGGATTCTTTAAGAATGAATATCAGAAAGGGGAGCAGTTGCAAAAAGTTGTACTTGTGGGGAAGGGGTATCTGCCTTTAGATAATAAGAATTTTTATCTGTGCTGCAGTGGGATGTTTTTCTGTAAGACTCAGTGAGCTGGTTTTGTTTCTCGGTGAGTCGTTTAATGTGTGGAAAGTGCTGCTACCGGATCCGTGGAGGAGCCCGTTCAAGTTTTGCTTCGATGCTCTTGGTACGAGAGTGCCTGGGCCAGCTCAGCGCCGTGTTAGGCTCCTTCTTTCGCAGGCACCACAGGTGCCTCTCTGGTAGGGAAATACTCAGAGCCTTGGGAGTTCGTGGGAAATCTGTAAATGTTTGTTCCCTCAGCTCTGACTCTGAACATCCCGAGAATGCCAGTGCACGGTGCACAGTAAAAAGTAAAGTTGCTCCACTGAGGAAAACTGAAAAAACCAGCCGGAGGCAAGAGCCCAGAGCCGCCCTTCTTGCTTGTCAGCGCAGTGCTTGAGCTGTGTTTTCAGTGCTACAGAAGTACTGAAATGTCAGAGTGCAGCCATAAAACAATAGTTTTGTTTTATGAATCAAGCTCAGATTTCAGAGAAGAAGGAACTTGACTGCACCATCACAATGCGGTTTCTGCTGGATAAATTGATCCTTGGAGGCAAACTAGATTAATACTAGGAGGAGACAGATGTAGAATTTGCCCTTCTCTGTGGTTTCTATAAACTGAGGAATACTTTTGAGCTCTTTGTAGCTCTAGCAATTTTCTCTCTGTTGGATGATGACCCTTTCAATAACTGGTCATCCACATTGAATTTTTCTGACTCAGAGCTTAAAAAACAGGGGTTTTTTATTGACTGTAGAATTCCCATACTGTAGCTTGACCTCGCTGTTGGCTTTCTTTGGAGACTATACAGAGATTTCAGCTAATGCCAAAAGAAGCCGTTCACCTTTTAAGCTTGCTTTTCCCTGGCTCATAATCTACATCTGAGCAGAACATAAAGCATTGCTTATCTCTTATCTGCAAAGCTCCAGTGAGCTCGGGGCTACGCCTGCGCTTCCCGACAGCTGTAGTGCTGCTCTGCCAGGCACTCGGGACTTGCCGCGCCGCTTCCCTGGGAGAGGCAGCTTTTGGGGTGGGAAGTTCTTAAAACAACCTAGGCATATAGCTTTGCTTTCTGTTTATTTGCTTTTAGTTTTACTTCTAGCCTATTATGGCCCGTAGGGGTCTATTTATTGCAGTAGGTAATATAAGAGATTCAGTCAGGTTTGCTTGTTGTTAGACATTCGAGTAGATGTTCATGTGCATGATTAAAAAAATAATCAGTTACAGTGTTCCTGCTCACGCAGATTTCTGAAGCAGCTGAGGGTGCTTCAGAATGAAGGTGGTACCAGCTGTTTGTTAGTGTGTTTTGTTTCCTCACCATTGCATGTTGCTTCTTGTGAGCTATACTTGAGTATTAAAGTGGGTTCAAGCTGCTAAAACCAGTACATGGTGGATTTGGAAGAGCACTCTCCTTGAAGAGAGAAGCCCATGATAGTTATACTTGCAGAATATTTTGTGTTTCCGTGTATGCTTCGAAAAGATGCTGTTGTATTTCATTGTGAGCTTCCTCAGTGCGGGAAAACTTTCAGAAAAGAGAATGGATACAAACTGGACGTAAATCCAGACATGGGGGAAAGAACTTGTTACGTATTACTTACAGTCTGAATTTGAAATGCCATGTTTTGTTTGTTCCAATTTTTTCTTGGGTTTTCTTTGAGAGTTTACGGTTCTTTGGGGATATTAGCACAGAAAAGTTACTTGAGGTGGTGTACAAAGGAGAAGGACTGAAGGAGGAGGGGAGAAAATTTTGGCTGATGCAAATAAATTAGAGAGCTTCCACTAAACTTTAATTCTAGCATTTGGTTTGCCAAGTTGAAATGGTTTTCTCTCTAATGTTGACTCAGGCACTCTGAGAGCCACATGCTGATTTTCTCTTTAATCAAAGTTATTTCGTTCTACAGTGTAGATTTGCTGTGTTTTACTGCTCTAAGTGGCTAATATAATGATGGTTATATATAAAAAAGGGGCTATATAATACATGTAAACAAGGTTTCTTGAAATGACTAAATGTTCATGTTTATGTGTTGTCATGATTTGGGGTCTTTCCATTGGAAATTACTGTTTCACCCTAATTTATAGTATGTAAAAATCCCCTTTAGTTACTAACACAATCACACAAGGAAGAAGGGCATTTTCTTGAGTATATCGCTTGAGTGGGTCATCTGTCGATCCATACGTGACCTTCGGCAGATTATTTGGAGTACTTTGCTCCTCACCATCTCACGTCTAAAACCAGATGTAGTATCTTCCTAGTACACACAGAAATGGCAAGTTGACATTTTGTGACCGTTAGGTATTCGAGTATTGGTGAGAGGCTTGGACAGCGTGCAACGGAAAATATTCTAACCTTTCACGGGCTTGTAGCAGGAAGTTGACTTTCAGACTCCCACCAGAACAGACGATGTAAAGCTGTTGAATCTACATTGCCAATAAAGGAAAATGTAAATGTTCTTGGTGGTAGGTCGAGGGTAGAAATGCCAGTCTCTAGACCCCGTCAAAACATTGTGAAAGCAAGCTTGAAAAAACAAAGGTTTTGAGAGCATCACGTCGCATACGTTTGTGTGGGGATTTCACGCTGGGCTTCTGCTTGGAATTACCCAGTGCTGGTTAGCAAAAGAGAGGGGGTGACTTTACAGGTGTGTACCTGGGCTGCAAGCAGCCTGCAAGAAGCATAGGGATGTCTGCGCTTGAAAGATATCTGTGCGTGATGGAGCCTCGATTTACTATTTTAAAAAAATAATTAAAAAATAACAATGTGGGGGGATTAGCTCCGTCAGTTTAATGCGCGCTGAACTCTGCCCTCTGCGGCGAGCGGTACTTGTTGGGGAGGGAAGTGCAGCGCGGCACAGATAAGCACATTGAGGCGAAGCTCCAGGGAAGCGGGGCATGGCCAGGACTCCTTTCCACTTCTGGGCTTTGAATGATGTATTTCCCCACCCCGGCTCCATATCTACCACCTTCTTCTCCTTCCGAGAATTGCTTTGCCTTACAAGCTGCCCTGGGGACCTCAGTGAATGTTTGATTCCAGCCCTGTGATCCGGCTTGCAGTCGGAAGAGTTGGGTTTGAGGTTTACGTTACTGGAGGACCCGACCTGTGTTCCCTCCTCACAGCTCTGCCTTCCTCTGCTTTGCCGGGACTGTGAAACGCAGAACGTTTCCCAACGTGCACGTGACAGTTTCTGCCTGTATCTCTCCGGGTGGGCAGGGTGGGGGGTTGTGTGCATTGACTGCTGGCTCTTTGAAATGTTTGACTCTTCCAATTGCTTGAATTTTTTATAAACAGGAAATCTCTGCAGAGATAACCTTGTACAACTTCTACAGAGCATGGCAGAGGAGAGGTTAAACTGAAAATTAGGTATTCTGGACTTAAGAACACAAAGATAAATACGTATTTAAGTTGAAGTTTAAATGAGTAGCTCCTGTGGATAGGTACTAGGGGGTTCAGAGAGTAATTTTATTTTATTTTTTAGCTTTCATGTATTTCATTCTAGCTGTGCAGATCTAATTAGTGCTCGCAGCACTGTGGCTCTATCAGTTGTGTAGGCAAACTGCGAAAGGCGGACAGAAACCAGATTTGATGTTGTTCTGGTCTTTTTCCCCATTTGTCATTAAGCTTCATTCATCTCGGTCTTGTCAACTTGCTGATGCTTTCTGTCAGTGGCCTGGCCAGGGAGGCTGTTCTGTATTCTGCAGAAAACTAGGACATCGGTGTGAAGGCTGGACTCTCAAAATGTACTGCAAGGCAGTAAAACTTGATTTTTTTCTGTGGGATTTTTTTGTTTGGTTTTGTTTTGTTTCCTTTTTCTTTATGACTTCTCCTGAGCTACTGGTTCTTTGGATAAGTGATGCATGAAGAAAGTAAGCGATAGCCAAACTTGTTAGAGTTTTTTTGCCGATGTGTCTTCAAAGGACGTGACCATTTCCTTTTGTTCCGCTGCAACTTGACATGTCGAGTTTGGTTTCTCACAGAAGTAATAGACTTTGTGTAGATCCATTTGTGCTCTTCTAAGGGGCCCTGTTTTGAAAACACACCTTCCAGAAAGATGATTATTCAAGAATACTGCTGGACACTTTCACAGTAACACACACCTTGTGAATAATCTCAAAGCGTAGATGTATTTTCAGATCAAAAATAGCTTTAAAAAAGTGAAAAAGACCATTATATCATCTAAGAATCAATTGATCATTATTGCCACATTATTCTAACATCAATCACAAACATTTACAAGTCAGCACAATTGGGTAGCTGTAACAAAAATGGGAATTAGGCCCGTGGCTTTTGAGAATGCCAGTGTCTTTGTTTTGTATCTAAAAAAAAATAATCAATGAATGATTTAGGTTTTGATAGAGAGGTAAGGAGCAAAAGTGCTATATGCTAATTGTTCAGAGTTACCAAACCTGATGTTCAAAGTCATAATATTGCCCTGAAAATAGCTGATACTTCAACATGCAATTTTTAAATCTTTATACTTGCCCTTTAAGGAAGTAACTTTCAACCCCTGCGGTTATGAGGGCTGCTAAAAATGCTTTATTAAAGGAAGAAAATTTAGATTTTCAGACCACGTGACTCCAGGGGATTGAATTTGAGGAAAATCTACTAAATATCAGAAGACTGCCAACTCACTTGAGTTAATGAATGTGTTCTCCCATCACAATGGTTGTGCTTCATTTTGCATTATAATGTTGTCTAACAGCAAGTGGCACTTCTGATTCTTTTGTAATTTCCAAGCAGAATGCTGTTTGCAAAATAAACATGCTGAGAGTTTCCTAAAGCTAATGTCATCAGCAGAAGTGAACGGCATGGCTAGGTCACTTCTGTGGTGGAAGAGAGATGGGTGGGTGCTCTTAATAGTTGCTGCACAGATGTAAGTCTCAAATTATTGTCTTCCTTCCTTGAGCCTGAGCAGACTGCAGCTGTGCTATGTCAATTGATTGCTGTGCAGTGGAGAATAAAGCAAAACCTCTTCCCCCTTTGCTGCTTGTTGACACAGTTGACAGTACGACAAAGCAGAGTTGCTGCTGCTGCTCGAGCACTGCTCTGGTGGAAGGGCCTGGGGACGGCTCCCACACGACAGGGTCTGAGCACTGGCTCAGGACAGACCTTGGAAATGGAATTGAACATTTCTCCTTCGTGTCAGTCCTCCTTAGGGAAGGGAGTTTAAAAAAAAAGGTTTATTTAACCTCCATTGCTGTGGACTAATATATAATTAATATAATAATAATGTAATACCAGTATATTATACATTATGAAATACAAATGGGGGACAGTGATGCAGTGACCTGGCATTTCTTCTACCCATCTTTTAACGCTAGATCAGGTCAGGCCAGAAATTCATGTAGCTGTAGCAGTGACGCTTGTATACCAGTGGGCCAACTTAATTGGGGTGTGATCATGGTTTTCTTAGGCCAGGATTGAGTTTCTTGTTCACAAAAGCCTTCAAAATTTGAGGGGAAGTGTCATTAATGAGCATACTTGCCCTCACCTCTTCACGCATGCCGTGAAGTTTATCTGCCTTGTGCTCGTGAAATGCTTCCCTGCATTGGACGAAAAGCTTGAAGCTTGAGTACATGCAGCACACAAGTGCTGGTAGTAATCAACTAGCTACAAAATTTACCTTTCGTCATCGATTTATCAGTCTTCTGCAGAAAAGTTCCGAATTGCTGTTGTAGTGTTGCAGGTGGGAAGGCTGAAGGCAGGCTTGTGGTGAGTGCTGCTTGAGTTGTGGGCATCTGGGAAGCAAACAGGAGGGTTAGAAGCAGAGTCCAGGTCCTCTGTGTTCTGTTCCTCTGATGCACTGCGTTTCCTCACTGTTATTAAGCCCGCATTACAAGTGGAGATAACTCTCAAGAGGGAAACCACAGGAGAGCAGTCAGCCATATAGCGGTATTTAAGTTTGTTCCTACACATGGGCGATAACTGCTGGTAGTTAGATAGCACGGTAGGAAAACTGCGGGTAAACGTTGATTCATGTTTTTAAGGGTATCCGCTGTGTGAGCGGGGGAGGTACTGAAGTTGTCTCTGTGCGTGTGTGTAGGAGGGATATTAAAGATCCAACTTGTCAGGGTGTAAATTCATGCCAGAATGAAGGAAAGAGAACACTCGAAGTGGAGGCTTGCTTTATGGTTAAGTTCCCGTGGTGCTTTGGCGAGACGATGAAGATGTTGCAAACCTAATACTGAGGTTGTTTGATGCAGAGGGACTAGAAAGGAAACCACAAACCCCTGCTCTCCGGGCAAATGAGAGCAGTCGTGGCAGTGAAGATTCATGTCTTCTGAGAAAGCTTCGGTTGGAGGCAGCGTAGCGGCAGTCATGCCTACGGGCCACGGTGCTGGACCTGGCAGGCTGTTGCTAAAGTTGGTCGAAAACACAGTAATGGCCTGTCTTAAAAATTTGCGTGTAGTCTGCTCAACTTTCTCGGAACAGAAGTTGTAGGAAGAAAAGGGAACTAGGACAAAAAACTAGTTAGCAGCTGTCAGCAAACCCTGACAGAGATGCTTATATTTTAGGCATCTGTTGTTCTTGTAGAGCACGTGCCCGTGCACATCACCTGCACGTCCCGCCTGGAAGGAGCAAATGGCCTGGGTGCCCCTGTGCACAGCGCCTGCTCCCGGTGTGCCACTGCCCTTTGAGTCTTTCGGTGACTTAACTAAATATTTCTGGCACGAACCACAAGCCGTCCAAGCCAGTCAGACCCTGTCTGGAAGAGCTGAAAATACGACAGCATGAGTAAGTACCATTTGAGAGTATCAAAGAGCCATAATAATGTGGATAGCATTACATTAGAAAACCAAGGTGGGAGGATTACATGAAAGCAAAACACACAGACAGGCCCCAAGGGGAGACCATCCACCACAAAGGATAATTTCCTCCGGGATTCAGACCCAGGAGCACATTCCTCTGAGGCTGCTTTAAAGCATCCAGGCAAGACATCTAAAGAGAGAGAAAAATTCATAATGCCTTTTCTTTTTTTTTTTTTTAAAACAACTCTGTATAGCTGGAGCAGATGCAGCAATGCCTGGTCTACAGCTCTATCCGTTCGTCTGGACTCCTACATGTTTTCCTTCCTGTGATCTCCTTGATCTCCTTCTCAACCCAGAAAGGATGTAGTTTGGTTTTTGGTTGTTTTTATTATTTTTTTCCCTTCAGGGAGAGAAGAGGGGAAACATCTTTCATCTGTGTTTTGGTTTTGCTTTTGTGCTGTAGGCAGTGCTGCAGTCAGATCCAGGGTGTTCCCGGGGAATGGCTTTGTGCGGGACAGCACAGCGATGCTGCTACGACTTTGGCCACAAAACCGGAAAGCTTTTCAAAGTGTGACAGCCCCAGATTCCATAACTAGTATTTTTTATCTTCCCTCGTCCCTCCAAGTTAGCTGTCTTGTGTTGTTTACAGGCCTTTCCCCCAGACGTCCTTTGGAGTAGCTGAACCCCACACGAACTCATCCATGTGCCTGTACACGTAGCACCTGTATCTCTTAACACAAAGGATAACACAGCCTTGGACGTGGCAGGTTGAGACTCCTCGCAAAGTCGTTGCTCCTTTCCCCGTTAGTGCTTGTGGGAAAAGCCAGGGGCAGAATGCTAGCTCCATTTTCCCCTTTTTTTCCTTCTCTAGTCCATGATGGAAACCCAGCAGGGCCATGAGATGCTGCTGTTCCAGCCACGGTGCCCTGGCAGGAGGGGCTGGCGTGCGTGTGGCACGGGTTTCTCCCGTGTCAGCAGGAGACAGCTGGGTCTGTGTGCGTGGGTTTCTGTGCACAGAAAAGCTGTAGTGCAGTTTGTCATTTCAGCTTCAGGCCTCTGGGAACAGAGAGACTTTTATTATGGGGAATGTGCTGGGAAAGGAGCAACAGCATTTATTAAAAAAAAAAAAAAGTCCAATTCCTGTGTGTGACAGTAAAATATTCAGAGAAATATGTGCTCTTTATGCAGCAGGCATCCTGAAACAAGGCATTGGCACTTCTCTAATACAGAAACTGAAGCAAGATGTTTGGAAAGACAGATAGACAGCTGGTTTGTGCCCAACTTGTGGTTGTACGTAATCCATCACTGCCAGGCCTGAAAACAAGCAGGAGCTCACAGGCACTGGCTTCCTGGCACCGCGTCTGTTCAGCAGCAGCTCAGCGGTGGCGCGGAGCTTTTCAGGGCTGGAGAGGGATGCAAACAATCTCTTCATTTTCTCTTCACTGAGGAAGCCACTGGTAGGTGGAAGCAGCTCAAGTCTCAGGACTGCTGCAATCCTGCGAGAGCCGGGAGCCGGCTGTGTTTTGCCTTGTGATAAATCGGCACTGGCCGGCTGGTGGGACAAGCAATGTTTTAAGGGAAACGGCGAATGAAGCAGGAGGGATTGGGCTTGGTGCAGGAGGTTGTGTTAAAAAGTTTGTTCAAAAGTTTTACACTATTCTTGCGCAAGATTTGTTTGCTAGCTTTTTTTCATTGTTCTCATTCCGGAAGCCTATAATGTGATAAAATTTCCTTCTGGACATAGTGCCAATATCGATAGTTCCTGCTTGCACCCTCGGTGGGGATGACAGAGCAGTTTATGGGATATTGCAGTCGAGAGCTGTGTCTGTTATCATGTTCATCCTTTTGCCATGAGTCTTGAAATCGGTTTGCTCCTTGTTATTTCATTTGTCTGAATTCCAGAGTGCAGGTATGACCACTAGTCTTTCGTAGCTTATATGAAGGCCAAAGCTTAGACATCCGTAGTCGTGTTGTGTGGGGAGGAACTGAGGTTGCTGGCTGTGAGGATTTTCTGCGTGGCTTCTCTTTTCACAAGGACCAGAGTACGGCCCGTAGTGCCACGTGGTTCGGAGCACGCCTAAGGCAGGAGAAAGGTGCCTGTGGGCTATGGAGGGTTTGGAATCCAGCCAAATGTCATTTTATTGGAGATTTCATGTGTTTTTCTTAAAATCATTGCTACTTGAATATATGTTCAGGCCTACTGGTGATTAGATAGAACCATAGAAAGGTCCTAATTATACATTTTTTTGAGTCCAGACTTCAACTTTAGGAGTGTATTTGCACTGCCTGTACAGTTCCTCTCCCTGCCTTGCAGAGGCTGAATAATGTGCCCCTGCCCTGCAACAGATGAATAAAACACTTGAGGTATTATTGTGTGAACTGACTTAGCTCCGTTGACTTCAGAATAACTGTTCACATATTTGGGGTTCACTCTTTGTTGCCTCAAAAGCAACAGTCTCTCACATTTGATTTTTCCCGTAACCCTTCTCCCCAATGTACTAATACACAAATGTTGCACAATTCCAGTGATCTTCGATGACTTTTCTTGCGTTTTATTTGAGCATGTTGATGACAGCTTCTCCTGCTTCGGAAAGATGTTGGGTCATAACGTATGTTCCAATAAAACTTGACACAAACAAACAAACGATTCTGCAAGAAGTCCTACTCAAACAAACAGCGTCAGAAATACGAAGCCTGTGATACAGTGCCTTTTCCTTTGGCAGTAATTGTTCTGCTCTTTGTATTATCTTACACAACTTGACCACGCCACCCGCCGCTCTGACTCTTGAAAAAACAAAACTGCTCATCCATGAGCCAAAAGGAACCAGAGTGATTCTAAATTATATAACTTGTAGAGGAAATGACTTGTTCGATTGGGCTCCTTATTACTGAACGAGCTTTTATTCGTCTGCAGCGTGACGCGATCAACCTCCACGAAATTTCTCTTACCCGCAGGTGTCCTCAGGGCT
This sequence comes from Apaloderma vittatum, assembly GCF_000703405.1. Taxonomy (NCBI): domain Eukaryota; kingdom Metazoa; phylum Chordata; class Aves; order Trogoniformes; family Trogonidae; genus Apaloderma; species Apaloderma vittatum. Next base: position 118,699 of record NW_009699872.1, read on the forward strand.
GTTGGCAGAAGCTGCAATGCCAGATGTGGATTCTGGTGGGTCCAAGGGCGTGCTGGTGGACTCTGCTGAGTTGTTAGTCTCTGGGACAATGTCCTGGTAGGCAGAGGCGCAGGATTTCATGGCAGGAAACCCGGGGACAGGGCTGCTGGCATCTTTACTGCCCTAAAATAGGCTGTCTGGCCTGCAGTCAGCTACGTGGTTCTGCCAGCTTAAAAACCACATCCCAGCTGTATGCAAACAAAGTGGAATTACAGCCAGACTGTAGTGCTTGGTCTTCCCAGTGTCTTAACTTAGGACAGATGTGTGCGTTAGTTAAGACATCCATTTTTTATTATTAATTATTTTTATTTTAGCATTTAAAAACATCTCAATTCCCAGGGCTTTTGCTGGAAAATTCTACCATCTCCCGCAGTTTCGTCACACGTTCTCCCTCATTCTCGCTTTGCATCCACCATGAGAGGACAGTATCCCAACGGGGAATTCACCTTGACGGTTACTAAATTGTTTATTTTGCTGGGTTCCTAACACCCTGCAATTTCCCTGTAGTCAGCCGGAGGGTTTAATTTGTGATTTGTCTCTGGTGGGCTGTGTCCTGCCTTTGTAGGGGACGGAGCATGTAATCTAATAGGTGGTTTGTTTGCTTTCCTCTCAAAGTGCTATAGTCCTGTTTCTGTTGAAATACGTTTTGAGGTTTTGAGGATAATGAATGTTAACATCACTGGAAGTGAAAATAAAAATAGAGAAGGAAAGTAGGTGAGATACCACTGCAAGCTTGTGCTTTGTGGGTCTTTTTTTAATAGCAAAAAAAAAGAAAAAGTGACATCAGCTCTGCTGCAGGCATGAATTAAAGATGAGAACTTAATAAAACTTGTTGGAGGGGAGAGGGAGGAAGGAAAGAGGAGCTAAAGCAACGATGTCTTTATTTTTAAGCAGACAGCACCACCTCTGCTTCGGCTCTTTGAGATGGCATGGAGAATAACAAAAAGCAGCATCCAAAATTGTCTGTGAATCAAAAGTGCCCTCTGCTGGGAAGATCCTGCATGAAGGAGCGTTTCCAGACAGCCTTTGCAGTTGATGCCCAGAAGCTTAATGACCCCTTTTTGCTGGGGAGGAGGCTGGATGTAATCCAGGATGCTCTCGGCAGTTGCTTTGCCATTACACGCCCGGCAGGGATTGCAGTCTGAACCTGTCACTGGGTATGGCTGGAGTCTGTGATTTCGTTAGGGTTTGACATCACGTGTGCGTGGTTGCTCAGTCGCTGTTCTCGTTGATAGGAACAGAAAACACGGATTTGCATTTGCAATATTGCCACGTGGAAGATAAGAATCTGGGTGCAAATGCTGTGTGGATAACATCACTCTTGGCAAAAAAACAAGTGATGAAAAGAGGATGGAGCTAGGAAGAAGCCTTCTGTAGCCCTGATTTAACTCTTTTTGGGTTCACGTGAGCAGCATTGATGAAACACGTGGTATCGGTGCCAAGCTCCGCACTCCTCCAGCAAGCCCTTCTTCTTCCAAGGCTCTAGACCTTGTGTCTGAACCTGCAGGGCCATTTGGTTGCCACAGGAGGAATGTTCATGTGATCCCTGCTTGTTTATCCAGTGGTTCTTGCTTCTCCATCTTCCTTCATCTCTTACATGGGACCATACAGAGTGAGCGTCACAGGTGGAGAAGGAAGGGCTCTGGGAAAATTGTGGTGTGAGCGACCACTCAGCACGTCAGGAGGTGAGTGCTCACGTGTTTCCTGTAGGTATCAGGGGTTCTATGGGTGTCCAGCTTTGACAAGGTGCTTGCAACCTTGGCCTCCTTCAGATGTAGAAATAACCTATTTGCCTGCAAACACATGGCTCTTACCAGTTAGATCCAGTTCAACTTCTGGCCTTCTCCAGCTAGATGTTGCTGTTCTGGTCCCTTAGTCCAGTGCCTCTGAGGAGCATGTAGAAGCACAAATGAGAAAAATCAACAAAGAGCAATAAAAATCCAACTGAAAACGTCAGTTTAAGTGTATAAGTTTTCAGCTGTTTAGTACTCTGTCCTGAGCATCTTTAGCAACTTCACTGTTTCTTACCTAATTAAAATAATTTATCATCACATCTGGAGCAAAAAAGAGTTGATCTGTCTTCTTAGTTGTCATCACAAAAGACTGATTTAGAGGGTGAATAGTTAGAGACATAAAAGTAGGAGGAGTCAGAGTGAATAGATGAACCGAACTTAAAACTAAGATTAGTACTCGTACGCTCTTCATGCCTCTTGGGAAGAGAAGCTGCAGTATGATGCCTCGTGTTGATGTTACACAGCAGCAAGGAGTGATATTGGTGAATTCTGAGGGAAGGGCTGGCCAGGAAAGGAGGGAAATAATCCTGTGGCTATGAAACAAGCTTGAAATCCTCAGGGATTTGTAATGGAAACCTTTTTTCCTCAAAGGAGCTGCAGAGCTAGTGTCCCGGGTTTCGCTGTGCTGGCAATGGTTGACTTTGGCAGGCAGAAGTTTTTCCTCTAATTGTCCGTGAGAAGCCTTTGATTGTTCTGCCTGTGCTCGTGGGTGGGAAGGCAGCTTTATTTAAGGAGGAATAAATATTTATTCTCTTAGAGCGCTTGCCACAGCTGCTGCTTTGCAAGAAGATGGTGATTTCAGTTAGCAGCGAGTCAGGCAAACCCTGTGCTTTTATGAATTTGCACCTGCTGAGATGTGGTTTGAGTTTGAATGAATCTAAAATCTCAGAGGTAAAGTTCACCAAAAGTGGTAAGTTTTGAGTGTCTAAACCCACTGAATTATTCATTCCTTTCTCCTAGTACCATTAAATTGCCACCTAAAGCTCCTGCCTGCACTCTGAGTGGCTTTCTTAGTAAATCTGGCTGACGTTTGAGGTGCACAGCAGTCATTTGACCTGTTTTCAGATTTGATTTCAGAAGAATTGCAGAGCTAGGTCTTGTCATCCCTAATATCCGTGAATTCAGACACTGGGGTTTGGTGCCTAATTCAAGTAATTTGTTGAATTGAAAGAGTGATTTTTGCCTATTTACAGCTAGAAATGATAGTTTTGAACTACGTGAAATGCCTCTATTTGGTGTAGAGAGCTGTTATCTCTGAGGCCTACTGACAGTTAAATGTCATATTAACTGTTAGAGTCTGTGGTGTGCTTGGTAAGATGGTGAACTTGAGTCAAATGAGGATTGTGCAGGGGGTATTTACATTATTCGTACACTCTTAATGGCATTTGGGTTTTAGTTACTGGATATTTGTTGACTGTGATGGCAGCCTGTATTGGTACTTATTGCTGTCAGGAACTTTCAGATCCAGAAATTTGTGAAGTGTCCTTTTAGGAGTTGTAAGAATAGAGAAACATACTGCAGGCAAAACATGAGTTCGAATGCCATGAATGCAGGATTTCTGTAACTGGTTCCCATCAGAAGTGGGGAATTTACGTGGCTTTCTCATTGTCACTTTTTAATCTACTCCAGTTTCTTCCTCCATCTCTATTCGTTTCCCAGAGGGATTTTTACTTCTAACATAGAACTTGCAGATTCAACCTACCCCTTCCATGTAGTGAATGTGAATCAGATAAGTGCGATTTAAAAAACCCCACCAAAACAAGAAAGCCCCATGTCACAGCAATATAATGCTTATTTCTGAGTAATACTGAGTGTGTTTGGAAGGAAGAGTGACCATAATGTTGGTACTCAGTTCTGAGTCAGAATATGGAAATCTTGTAATGGAGAGGCTCACGCTGGGCTGCTGAGAAAAGGCACCTGCTGCTGACAGCCCCTCCGGTGTGGTGTCCTGGGACCACACCTGCTCTTGCTCTTCCCTTGTGGAAACTCTCTGGATAGTCCCTGCCGGTGCGTGCGAGACAGGTGAGTCACACCTGCCTGGAAAAGGGCAAAACCCAGCAGCTGGCAGTGCCCACGGGGCAATCCCAGCCTCGTGTCCCAGTTGTTGTTCCTCCCAGCACAAAGCAGAGCTTTAGCGGCTTAGTGCCCTCCGTTGCCTAATGGGGTGCGTGCTCAGGTGGGTGGCCTTGCATCAGGAGAGAGAGAGCAAAGCAGGGATGATGGAGAGGAAGCAGCTTCGTACCAACCGCGTCAGAGGCTGCCGATGCTTCTATACTGTAGCAGGATTTGATTTCTTAATGTGCACCGTCGTTTCCTGGAAAAGGCACAGGGAGTGCTTTTAAATTGCAACACAGGCATCAAAGTGGAGATCTGCACCCAGTGATGGGAACATGCACAATTGAAAGGGCTTTCTTTTAGAAAAAAATGGATTTGTCTCCTGCAGTCTTCTCATCTGGAAAAGAAGCACATTGCTTTCCTAACACCGCAGTGAAAGGGGATACATTCCAAGGGATTGATCCGTTCGCTCAGGGTGCGTGTTTAGCTGACAAATCAAAGGAAGCCCGGCTGCGAGAACTGCCTCGAAGTGAAGAGAGATCTGTAAAATGACTTCTCTTGTTAATTTGCCTCATTAGCAAGATGGGGGCTGTATGTGATGCAGAGTGTTCCATTCCTGTTGGTCCCCATGTTGGCGATCTCTAAATATAAGAAGCATAGCACCCGCTGCATAAACAGTCCCTGAAGGCAATTGTTCTACTTGTGTTTCTCATCTTTGCACCCTACTCCCCCTATTTCTGCATGGAAAAATAACTGCTTGTCTCTTTGTGTAGAAAGTAACAGATCACAAAGCAATACTTAGTTGTTCTTTTGTCAGTGTTTCAGCATGACATTCCTCCACAGAGTAAGTTTAATGTTTTAAAAATCTTAAAAGCTGAAGCAGAAAGCCATGCTGTCTCTGCCCCTCACCAGAGAAGTGAGGGCAACCTGCACCTTTGGGGCGTGCACTTGCCGAGGTCAGACTTTCTTGTCTCTGTCTTCTGACGCTTTCCTTCTTTCCAGTTTCTGATTAAATGAGGCCGTTCTGATAGAAAGAAATGCCGTGTACACTTGGTGTGACAGGTTCATTTTGAAAAAAAACTATTGAACTTTTTCATATTTCACTAGTACTTTTAAAAGCAAACTAAAAATTCATACAGCAGTCTTTATTATTTTGGTCATGTTTCTTTTCAAAACCTTTTTTTCTGATAAGTGGTCCTGCTGCATACATAAGGTTTGATAGCGTTAGGTCATTAAAATAAACTTTAAGATGAAGTTAAATTTTAGGAATTTCTTCTTGTGGTGAATTAACAGATTTTACTGATGATAGAGCATTGCAAATATCAGTGCTTTCCTGCTCCTCCTCAGCAGTTGTCAGTTGTGCGGCAAAAGGCACAGGATGGGGAGGCAGAGGGAAAGGAGATGGAAATGTCTGGTTACTTTGCTTAACGTTGAGTCGGTGAGGTCGTATCCTGAAATCTGCAGTGAAGATCTTTTTGGTTCAGACATCAAAAAATGATCAGAACAGAGATCTTGCAAAACACACTGTAGGTCTCCTGCTAAGGTGCTCTCGTGTTTGCAGCCACAGGGCTCTGTGTCCGTCTGCACTCCTGACCCTTCTCTCCCTTGTGTTCTCCCATTGCCCTGAGTTCGTCCCTGCTGGCGCCAGCTCTGCTCCCCGGTTTCTCCTTTGCCAACTGTGCTGCCCTTTGTTACATTAAGTGTCTGGTGAACACCAGAGATGTGCCATCAGCTGGGTGAAGACCTCTCATCCACACAGAGTCAGTGGAACAGGTTTGTGAGAGTGCCCTGGAGTTGCCATGTGCCTAGAAAGACATGTTGAAAAAATTAGGATCATTTACCAGAGACATCCTGGAAAATGAACTGAAGAGAACAGCAAATACAGTTTAAACATGTTTGAGCATGAAACCAAATCTCGAGTTGGTTTCTAAGTATAACCTGAGCCACAAAGCGTTTCTGGAGTACCGTTTTATCTGTTGATACCTATATTGGTGAGCGTCCCCTGCTTACTGACCTTGCTGGGCTGTCGGGCCTTGCTTGCTGTTGAATGTGAAGTGCTAGTGAGAACCAGTCCAGCTGGCAGTTTGGGTTCCTGCGGGTCGAACCGGTATTTGCAAAAGTTCAAGGATTAGCAGTGTAGTGATTTGCAGAGCGTTTCCCTCCAGAGAGGAAAGCTGCTGCTTTGGACCTGTAGCGCAGCAGTGAAGTGCTTAAGCACACCAGCAAGATCCTCGCTGTCGGGGCACAGGTAAAACCTTTCTAAGGCTGCTGATTATTGAACAGAAGCCCGAGCTCAAGAAAGCTATTAGTATGCTAAACTAGGCTTGTTCTCTCAATTTTAATGCAAATAACTTCATTTTAAATTGATGCTGGTAAGAACTGGGAAAAGCTTCCTGACAGAGGGTTTTTTTTTTTCCTTGCTGATAGAATAACCTCATCTCAGGCTCCACCATGAGACTTCGTGTGGCAGCTCCTCTTCCTTGGGCGGTTGGCCCAGGTGACTTACAGTTCATGCACTCTTGTAAGTGCTGTTAATTTGTGAGGTTTCAGTGGTTAGACCGAGCTGCTGAGTGGGCTCTGAGCAGATAATGAGGTCAAGTGGGGAAGAGAGGGAAGAGTCCTGCAGGTTCCCACTTGCCATTTGTACCCAGGTTGCATGTTTTATGGAGATTTTGTCCTAAAAGCAAATTTCCAGTAAAGTCATCATTTTGCAGAGGTGATTTGCAATACTTGTTCAAACCTGCAGATGAACCTAGTTGTTCATGCTCAGTCTGGAACTGCCGTTGAGATCACGGCTGTCATGCGGAAACGCCAATTTGCTGGTATTTGGTTTGGATCATTTTGTGCTGCATTAGAATAAAGAAACTATCCAGATGCTGATCTTTCTTCTCTGAGGGGTTTTACAAGTTAAGTTGCACCTTTATGGAATAGGAGTGCTTAGAATCTTTTATAGAGAAAACAGATTAATGAAGCATAGAAGGGTGTAAAACTAGATGTCGAAGGAACATTATTGTCTTGTATTCAGTGGTTTGAAAGCCTCAAGCACAATAGTTGGAGTAGTTTGCAAACAATTGTCTTCTATATTTTACTCTAACCAGCTTCCTGACTTTGACCTTATAATAATCTTCATATTATAATCGTATCACAGAGGTCTCAGGTTACGCAAGGAATTTTATATCATTTCTGGGATTTGATATATCCATTGCGTTCACTCCGAAAGTTTCAAATACAGTCATTCAGCATATGCAAGAGGGAAGGCAGCTATGGGTGTCTCGTGAGAGGCCCTCTTTCTGCATCTTGGTACGGGTGTGTGACCCTGCGCTCTTTGGAGTTGACAGGAGTGGAGCCTTCAGTGGATGTTAAGTCAAACCAAGAGTTTTAGGAAAGTCCCTCTGTTTCTGGCAGCACGCCAGCACTCCTGTCGATTGAAGCTTTTCATATAATGCTGAATTCTTGCAGAAGTTACTGTTTAACTTTCAGGCAGTAATTTCAGTGTGACTACTGACAGTGTATAAAGTAAAGACCTAATGTAGGATCAAGATCATCTTCAAATCCGTTCCCTGCGGGTCCAGATGCAAACGCAGGATCCTGCAAAAGGGAACTGGCAGCACAGACACTGATCTACAGGCAGCTGCTCGTTCATAGATGAATCAGAAGTTACTTGAAGAAACTAGGTCTTGAAAGAATGTCTCTTTATTTCTGGAAGCATGATATGATTTTCAACAGCTGTCTTATTGACCAAAGCAAGTAAAACTTGTGTCTTTTTTAATAGACCGATGAGAACTTGCCTATTCAGTAATCCTGCAGATGGCAAATGGGTCTGTACTATGCAAAGTCTGTTAGGCGAAGGTGACCGTGGTAGTCATAAGATGTTTTCTGTAATAGCATGCTGTGGTTTCAAAATACGCTTTTACGCTCCCTTGACACTTATTTTTTCAGTGCTTAGGGTTTCATTAACATTGTAGTGATATCTTCAGTTGAATTTAATTTGCATACAGAATACTTGCTTAAAAAAGGGTACGTGGCTGAGTCTTTTCTTGCTTTTTGGCTGATAGGTCTTTCTTCTTGAGTTGCACAGAACAACTCTGCCTTCAGATGCGGCTTGGTGAATAGCAGAAAAATTCAACATTGCATTGTTTGACTTTCCATTAACTTCTTTCAGATGGGGACATTTGCACTGCAGAAACCTCTTGTTCTGTAAGTGCAGATACATATGTAATAAATGGATCACATTGTGACTGTGGGTCTTACCCAAGAAATATGTTGGATGATGGTATAATTTGGGTTTTTTTAAAAAATGTGAATGAGTCCCCACTGGGAGACAGGGCCATAGTGGTCGACGTGCCCGTGTATGAGAGCTGAGTGGGATACGGGAAGACTGTGGAGGTCTTGAAAGTGAAGAGAAGCTGCTCAGGTTTGGTGTGATTAAAACCAGTTGACTGTTGGAGCGATTGAAGGGGATGGATGCTCGACTCGGAGCAGGGAGGTACCGGGCGCTCACATGGCTGTGGTACAGGATGTGCAGTTCAGTCCTGGACAAGTTGTTCACCTGTGTGGAAGGAAAAGAGAGATGTTAAGTACAGTGATGCAGAAGATGTTCAGAACCCACCAGGGTTAGGGGAACACAATGTGGGTTTTAATTTGAAAACAACAGTCTGCGTGTAGATAGACCAGTGCTGAAGTTCAGTGACCAGGAGGGATGCAGAAGAGGAAAAAACCATTATTTTGGCCATGGTGAACTTGAGGCAGTTGCAAGGGACAGAGGTTGAGGCATCCATCCGTGCATGGTCTCTCCTGAAACATCAGCTGAATTTTGCTTGCAGGTGAAGTTACCCAGAAACTGAAGACTCACAAAGGGAGTTAGAGAACAGCTCTGGGATGGCAGCACTGTGTTGGCCATGTGTGGTGCTCTGAGCCAGCCTTGAGTCCCCCTTTTGGATTTACAGGGCACACAGGACTGCAGAGGCACAATTCAGTGCTCTCGCTTACCCAGCCAAGGCACAAACGTTGCTCTTCTACCACAAGGGGTGGTTCAAGTGCCCCACTGAGCTCTGTGAGGAAGGCAGCACTTTCCTCTTCACCTGCCCTGGAAAGAGCTTGGAGAGCAGCTCATCGTGTGAACCCCTTGTTCCTGTAGTGCTGCCCTTGGGCAGCAGTGAGAAATGCAGTGGGAAAGGTCGTTGGTTTTAAAGAAAATAAAAAAAGTGTGTGTATATATATATAAAAGTTAATTAACTTACCCTGCAAGAACCTTTACTGTGAATGTTATTTGTAGGTAGCGTATCAGAACCCTCCTTAAGAGGTGGGAGCCGATGACACTTGGCAAATTGCAGCCTAGTTCAGGCTTTTTTCTTGTTTATGTTGAGCTACTGATGCCTAGAAAATAAGAGGAAGGAAGCTTAGCTATCAGCAGCTGAATCCATAGTGCTTGTTATTACCAGATTTTGGATATTTTACCAAAGTAAAAGTGTGCCCGCCTGGTTCTGTTAGCTCTGTTTGTTGGCTGTTGCCAAATGTTAGCCATAGGCTACTGCAGCAGTTAACTTAGAAAGAGTTCTTTCTTGCTGAAAGTATAACCACTTTCTACAACCTTCATAAGTTTTAATTAAAAAGAGCCTGCAATGATTTTGGGAATGAATCCAATTTCGTATGCTGTTTAAATGGAGAAATAAAATTATTTCCATCAGGCTTTTAGTTCAAGGTTTGTAACTGCTGGATCGTTTCCTTTTTCATCAGTTTCTGAGTTTTGAAATGGCTTATGAACTTTAGTGAAATCATTTAGAAATGGATTTCATGCAGAATAGTTAATAAATGAATAGCACAGCCGTGTAGTGAAACGAGTCTTGTTTGCATCTCAAGCAGCACAAATTTAAATAAAACGCGGGGCTTTGCATAACAGCGTTTGGTTTTAATGTCAGCAGTGTTTTTCAAGCCACCTCCAATATCCTTCATTTTTCACAGGGATATCTTTGGCAGCAAGGAGCATTTTCAGGGGCTGATTTGAGGTACATAATTGGAGCAGTAAGACTACACACACAAAGTGTCACTTAATGGATGAGGCTCGTTTAATTGTAGGCTGCTCAGAAATAACCCAAGAAACACTTCACTGGTAGCTAATGCAGAGGTGTAATTAGACTTCTACATAAGTGTAATTAGGCTGATTGCACAGAAAGAAAGAGAGTTCATAAGGTTTTTTAAATGTGTGCAGAGTCATTTTGTCTCAGCTGTCTTGTCCCTAAGCTTCTGCTGTATTTGTGTTGGACTTAGGTAAATAAGTACATTGCTCTTTAGCTAGCAGTTACCTGTAATCTTCTGTCCTTCCACGGTGGTTTTTTATTGTTGTTTGTTCTTAAGTAAAGCTGGATAACAGCCGTGCCCAAACCAGGGCGAGGCTGTGCCCTGCATTCAGCTTTGGGCCTTTACAAATAGGTGGGTGTGGAGAGTCCTAGGGGAAAAAAATCCAAAGCTGCCTGTCTTTTGGGCAACGTCCTCATGAGTCACTGGTGTTTCTGCGAGTAGGTGGCACCCTGCTTGTTTCTAGCCTGGTTTTTCTGTGGGAATTTGCCTGGTGCAATCATGTGACTTTATTTTTTCGACTGTCCAGCAACTTTTAAGTTGGCCGACTTAAGGCAGGTGGGGAAAGTCCAATAAACCTCTTAGAAATTAAATGTAAGTAGGCATCTGAGTGCTAGAGATCCTGTGTTTGCTCCCCATAAGAAACCTTAGGAGAGAGCCCGCGGCGTAGGTTCACCAGCGTGTTCAAGCGGAGACATCAGAGCTTGAGACTTCGGCGTTCCCAGCGAGGAGCAGCTGCTTGAGGCTTCGGCGTTCCCAGCGAGGAGCAGCTTGGGCTGGAGCTGGTGCCGCCGGGGCAGGGGCCGAGGGGCAGCCGGGGCTGCGGGGCTTCCCTGGCGCTGGAGCTCCGCACCCGCAAACCCGAGGGTGGGTGAAGGAGGAGCTCCCGTCAGCTTCTCTTATGCCCACGTGTGTTGCCAATCCCAGCTCAGCTCACCACGGAGTTGTTTCCCAACCCGACACGAGTCGCTGCGGGCACGGGAAGCGCAGCTGAGTGCGGT
>NW_009699872.1:129692-141604 GCF_000703405.1 Apaloderma vittatum
ATGAAGGTACGTGTGGTGCCACCGAGCTCCCGGGCACGGCAGCCTCACTGACAACAAATTATTTGCCTCTGTGTCACCACAGGGTTTTGATGATTTTGGTTTTGTGGGGGGTACGAATAAAATGAGTGAAAAATCGGTACTTCGAGATCTCCTTCTGAAAGGTTTTTGTAGTGCTGTTCTGCTTTCTTTTTACATTTATTGAGTAACATACTGTCTCAGCTCAACAGAGCAGATGTAGATCATTCTCTTGCTAGCTATTTATCCGGTATACCTCATGGAAACCTAAACTAATATAATCCTTAGCTGCCTAATATTATAAATTCAGAAAAAATGTAAATTTGTTCCTTATTTTCTACTAGTAACACTTAAATACATGTTTAACAGTATTTTTTTCTAATGTCATGTGACTAGGATATAGAGAATGTGGGGGGGGAAAAAATCTACTTCCTTACTTTGTTTTTTTTCAATTGTTGAAATAACCATAAATATGGCTTATGTGTGTGTATGTATGGTTTATGTACATATATGCGTATATATATCCCTATATGTGACTTCTAAGCTATCTATTTAAATGTTCTCAGAGCTATCCATGTATTTTTATCTTGTGTGGCCGTGATATAAAAGTGCATCAGTATAAGGAGGCAAATGTAAAATACCAACCCGGTTACCTCTGAGATGCTGACAGTTCATTCTTGGCTGTCAGAAAATCACCTTTTGCAAGCTGTACAATGGGAGGAGGTTATTTAAAAGATTAGCACTTGTATGGAAATCTATGTATCTGCTTTGAAATGCTTCCCGCATTAATAATTTTCTTGCAGTTATCATCTTTAGATGGAGTTGTTCCCTGGCTGTACATACTCCATGCAGCACTGAGATAAGATAGCTTCTGGTATTACCAGTCTGTTTTTTGAGAAATGCTGTCTAGGATTTTTCTCCATTTTTTTTAAGTAGTGGTAAAGAAAAAGAGAATGTTTGCAGTGATCAATAATTGTTGCCAGTTGTGAGTGTACAGAAACCCAGAGGAAATGTAGCTTTTGAATTAGGAACATAAAATACAGGACTCTTTCAAGCAGTATCTAACAAGGGAGATTATTTCTACTGTAACAAGCAAATGGCTGCACCGGTGAGAGATGCTGATGGGATGCTGTGGATTTCTTTATATCGGTGTGAATCAAAAAGTGAAAAGCCTTTCAAGTGTATTGCATGTTTTCTGGATTCAGCATAACTGATGAATGGAGGAAAAAATGCCCACGTAGAGGGCTTGTGAGCTGATGTTTTAATGCAAGAAACCCGCATTTTAATGAAACATACAGGCTGTGTCCCTGCTTCTGCTTCCAGCATCGCAGCAGACGGCTGACCTTTGGACTAAAGGGCAAAACTGTTCTTAGTCTTAGCTTTGGAGAGGATGGGCTAGAGTCCTAGGAATCGATAGCTTTCTAAGTCAACTGTGGATCTGTTCATCCATACTTCCAAGTTACCGACTTTCCTATTGCGAACAAAGTTAGGGGAAGTTCCAGCATCACTTTGTTGTGTATATTTTTTGTAGGTAAATAACTCACATGAAGAATTAGTCTTGCAAAGAAGTATTCTAAGTTTGTTAATTTATATTTCCATGCTACAGCGTCTCTGAATGCTTTTGTGTAGGAAAGCTCAGCATATGGCTTGAAGTTGATTATAAAATGCAGGCACTTCTGTGTAGGTATCCGGCTTCATTCTTCTCCTTGCATGGTAATGACCAGAACTGTTCTGCCTGCCAGCTGTGCGGTGACTGTACAGAATGAGATGGTGGGTCTGGTCCAGCTCCCAGAGTGGCAGCATCTGCACTCATTGGCTCCGTTTTTCTTTTGGCAGTCCTAACTAAAAAATCAGCAGGAGAATGGAGCTGAAGTCTGACCATTAGAAGAGCTGCTGCTAGGTGTAGAGAGGCACACTGGTGTGTTAGGAATGTTCACACCTTCAGTTCTCATACTGTGATTTTCCTCTGCGTAAATATGACTTCGGCATCTTAGAACGTCTGTGCTTAGGGCAGGGTCAGTTCCTCTGAATCCTCTGGACATGGTGGTGCCCGGTGTCATGGTGGCATGGCCCATGGGCTTAGTCACCTCTGTTACAGGCTTTGTCTTTGCTGCAAAAAGAGAAAAAGAGGGAAGAATTCTTATAACTGAAGTTAGAGTGCAAGGAAACCAGATTGGAAGAAGTCACGTGCAGCTTGGGGAGGGATCTGAAGAAGTGGCCAGGGAGGTGGTAACCAGAGGTACGTGGTATGGAGAGGAGGGAAGAGGAGAAGCAAATCTCCTTCGCTCACATGTTGGTTTTGTTGGATTATGTGCCTGTTGCTGTTTTCTGCTAGTTCAGCTTGGTCCTATGTGGCCCTCAATTCCCAGAATTTCCCTTCTCCGCTTCCATTTTTATTTCTTTTCCTGTTTACCATGAGCTATACTGAGCAATGGAAAAGCAGGACATCATATGTGCTTTGATACTGGATAGTATTCATATCATGTGGGCTCAAAAAACAGAGCTAGGGGCTTGACAGGCTTTTGGTAAATATTTATTTCCTGTCCTGAATTGGTCATATTTCATTAGCTGAAGATTCCTAACTAAATCCTTAACTTCGGTGTTTTTCAGAGGACTTTTGGCTTTTAGATGTTTCCTCATCAAAGATAACGGAAAAGAATGTAGAAAAGCGCTGTCCTGAGCTGCTGTCACAGGCTCTCATACCTGTTCAGCTACCTTTAGCTGAGGCTTCTGAGCCAAATGTAGCTCATTCTATAGGTTTCTTAAGTGGTAGCATTTATTATCTGCCAGGTGCTGGTAGATTGTGTAATTACAACTGCTTGTTTGTCTTTGCCCTCTAGCTCAAATGTCTCTTCTAGGCCTTGGTAAATGAGGAAACACCATCTGGCTGCTGCTGCAGGATGCTGGGAGATTTCCATCCCTCAAATCTTGAGAGCTGGAGGGGTTTTTTTACATTTTAGACAGCCTAAGAACTCTTCCAGCTCTGTTTTTTTCCCTTTGTTTCTTTCTGAGCTAGAGAATGTCTCTTACCCTCTTATTTACAGCCACTTGCTCCAGGCACGCGTTGTCAGAGAGTGCCAAGTGTTGAGAACTGACAGAGCTTCCCAGGGTTGCTGCCTCCTCCTCCGTCTCCTGGTAATCTGGAAGAGAGTATCCTGGTGGTAGCTCACTGAAGGAGAGATTTTTCTGAAACGGATGCAGATATTATCTGGCTGATGAAAGGTGGGGGCTTCTGTATTTCCCCAAGACACAAAGCATGTCGTAGGTCTGTTTTCAAGAGGAAAACGCCCTCTTCGATGAGGTGTGTGTGTCAAATGAAAACTTGTATCTGGTCAGGCTTTGGGGTTTAAGTTAATATTTATACCAAGAAGGAGAGAGAGAAATGGATACAATTGCTTTTATCGTGCAGAGCTCAAGGTAGCAGTGAGTCAGATGGGGAAGCAGCAGAATTTCTCTACCTGCTCTGCAGCTGCATTAGAAATGTTTGTCATAAAATATCTATTCTCAATCTAATGAGGTAATGTGTCCATCCCTCTGTGCATCTATAGGTGCCATAATAACAGGCAGAGTAACTTCATGAAGCAGATGCAATAAGATAAATGGGAGAATTGCTCAGGACATGGGGGTTAAAGGGGAGCTGTGGGTGGGAAATGTTTGTGGTCATTGCTGTGCCCTTATGTATGTGGCAGTGGCTGCAAACCACCTTCATGCTTTTTTCTTTTTCCCCCCATCCACCCTCCAGTGGGGAAAACCAGGATATTGTTTTCCCTTGAGAAATATGAGGTGTTTGAGGCCTCACCCATCTTCTCATGTTAGAGGCTGTTGGTGGCGCAGCCTGTGAAGGAGCGGGATGGTGAGCTTTCAAGAACATGCTTGAAATACAGCCAGTGCACCCCTGGGTGGAAAGTATCTCTGGCTCTGCTTTCAGGCTCCTGTGGTGCCAGGATTAAAGCTGGTTTGGGGAATGAGAAATCTGTTTTGTTGCAGCTTCTGAGATTTCAAAGTTTGTTTTGGTTCCGTGTTGCAACAACAGGAAAAGCTTTTGAATGTTGTTTGCCACAGCAGCATGTGTTGAAACACCTCCTTCTGGACAGCTCGGGTGAGGATCAGCCTCCGTGGGTGAAAGAGAGGAGAGCTCTGTGTCAGAAAGGAAGAGTGGGGAAGTGCGAGTTCGGTTTTTTTGCTTGGCCTTTTTCTGTAACGTACCGCTCTTGTCATCAGAGAAAATAACAGTCCTGTCTTGTTGGCCAAACAGCCACCTCCAGAAAGAGTTTGCTCTGCAGTGCTCTATGGGGGTGCCTTTCTTGTGTGTACTTTTGGGGCAGGGTTTTGTACAGGCTCCGAGCTGGTGCTGCAGCAAAGCCACGCTCCTGCCTCTTTCCAGCAGCCTTTGCTCCTAATACCTGCTGCTCCCGTGGCCCAGGACAACTGGGGTAGAA
Source organism: Apaloderma vittatum (assembly GCF_000703405.1). Classification (NCBI taxonomy): domain Eukaryota; kingdom Metazoa; phylum Chordata; class Aves; order Trogoniformes; family Trogonidae; genus Apaloderma; species Apaloderma vittatum. Next base: position 134,147 of record NW_009699872.1, read on the forward strand.
TCACAGCAAACTGATTTGTTGGGGGTTTTTTCCCAGTTTTTTGGGCAGTTTGTTTTTAGTTTGTTTTTTCCTGATGTGCACCAGGACTTCTGCTGGGCTGCAGGAGCAGCAGTGACCTGGGGAACGAAGGTTCCCCAGTTCTGGCCACTGTGTTGGCTTTTGTCATGTTGAAGTATATGTGAAATTATGTCCCTAAGGTTGCAGCATACACTAATATTTTAGACTCATTAACCTCTTGAAGTTGAGAGATTATCAAGAGGAATAAATCTTGGCACATAGAGGATTTAGAGGAGGATAAATTATATTTAATAATATATTTATATCTCCAACCAGCAAGCCCCTGTGTTCTGCTCACAGCTGCCTTATTCAACCACAACAGTTTACAAGAGCTAAAACAATTGGAGGCTGTGGTCTGTGATTGCAGGTTTGTGATACGAGGATTTAGTAGAGCAATACTCTTTGTTTGTGGACAAAACCACTCGCAATTTTAACAGCACAGTAAAGAGTTTTTAGTTTTCAAGCAGTACAAGCTATGACAAATCGTGACTTCTTCAATTAAAATCAATAATGATGCAAGTTGAATAAAAGATTTAACAGCGGGTGGGTGATCTAGCTGGTAAATTGATTTTCTTTGAGTACAGGTGAATGTGCATGACAGTACCTCCATCATTAAATAATTTCTGTGATGAGAGACACAATCAGCTTTATTAATGTGACTATTCTTGTAGACTTCTAACATAAATCGATGCCTGCTGGAAAACGTCGCATAATTGGTTGGAGAGATGTCAAAGCAATGTATTAAAAAGCAGTTTACTAGTCTTTGCCGAGTGGATTAAAAAATGCGTTGACTGTGGAGGAGTAATAAGAGTTCTTACTCTCCTTTTCAGAGTAAAATCAAAGTTTATGCAGTTTTAACAACAAAACCAAGGAAATGGACAGGATCGACATCTTCCCTGCATTGGTGCTACTGTAGCTTGAATGCGTGATCAAAACCAAGATACTATTGTTTTAGTGGCACAACTGAACAAAGTTCTGGATACTTCACATTTGCTAATTGTTTTCAACTGTGGAAAGATCACAAAATGACTGGGATATTGTGAATCGAGCTGGTTAATATTACACTAGAAGGGATAAGATATGAGACTGAAAAGTCCCTGAGTCTTTACCTTCCTTATCTCTTATCGCTCTCCTTAATAGTTATAGTTTTAGATTAAATAACCTCTCATATCATAAAATAATTTATAGTTTATTGGTGTATTATACCATTTTGCTTCCTATTGCCATTTATTGGGTGTTCGAAAATGTCAAAGGTCAGTGTTTGGTCCGCTGTGGCAAGTGCTTTTGATTTCACAAATAAAAATGCCGCTGCTTCGAAGATGCTGATTTCCACCCTCCTGATCAAGGTTTACTAGAGAATAAACCCAAGGAGAGGGCTTTAAGTCTGACAAGTGGGGTGAGAAGCCGGGCACACCTTATTCAGGTTGCTTTGCCTTTCTCAGCAGCTTTGTGAGCTCAGCCCTCACCTCGGTTTCCTCCTCTGCAAAATGGAAAGAAGCCTCAACCACGTACTTTCCTGACTGTGGCTCTAACTGCTAGTTAAACATTTTTAAAGATTTAGGGGATGGCAAGTCCTCAGTGTTAATAATTAACCTGTTTCTATAACTATCCTGTACTGCAGCTTTCAGTTCTCTAATTCTTACGTTTTTCTTTCGTTGTTAATCTTTGTGACTTTCACCGTTTCTTGTTCTCACTGCAGTGAAGAGCAGAAGCTTTCCCTGTCTCGTGGGCAGCGCAGGCTTGTGTTGTCGTGGGCTCTGGTGCTGTGGGAGCTCGGCCAGATTGTGTCTGGGCACGGTGGCTTTTCGGTGGCAGCCAGGGGAAACAAACTTGGTGAATTGTGGCTGCGTGTAGCTGAAGATGGGAGATAGAAGGGAAATGGTTCTGGTCCTGTCCTCCTCTTTAGTTTCTCTGTTGCCTGGGTGCAGCCAGCATATTTTGACTGTTTGATTTCAGTTTGTGGGGCAATGGAAGGTACAAGTACTTTGGGTTTTATTCTACCTTTTTCTTACTCTTTTCCTTGTTTTCCAGCTCATTTTGGTTTGGTAGTAGTTGTTGTTAACAACACTGTGCTGTACTGGGTAGAGATCCCAATTCTGCTTTCAGTCCTTGTGTTACTGAGAAACCCCTCTCTAGTTATCTTGATGGAAAATGAAAATACACTGTAAACTCTAATTGCCTAGAACCTGATTCCTGCGTATGGCAGACCTCCATCTGAAGGAGAAGTTTGAAGTACTCAGTGACAATAGACTCTTCCTCTGATGGCAGATTCTGCACTGTGACGCTGTACATAGTCTGTCATTTCTGACAACGTCAAGTCTCTCTCATCTGGCGTCTACTGAGTGCAAACGTGAGCCCTGTTTTTCCTTCACAAGTGTCCTAGCCTTGCTGAGCACCAAAGGAGTGTTGTATCTCATGATATATCTGACTTTTTTAAGCCTTCCTGAAATCGAAACAGAAGCTGCTTTAATTCCCTTTGCAGTCTTTCCGAATTCCCTCTCTGCCTGGGGAAGCTACGCCACCAGCTCACCTGGGGTTGTTCTGCCTCCCTTTCCCACTCCTATACCTTCAGCTTCAAAAACGAGGAAAGCCAAGTCCAACGACGTTTACCCACCAACATAGTTCTTTACTGCTCAGGTTTGCCAGTGGTATGTTGTATCTCTAGACGTAGATCTGTGCCGAGACGTGCACACCATCTGCTGAGCCTCTGCCTTTGTACCCCGGCACGTTACGCACGTTAATAACGGTAACAAACGAGGCCGTTCCTCCTTCTCCCTGTGCTCGTGGGCTCCTGACGGGCTCTTCTTTGCTCGACCTCCTGATGCAACCGTCGGGCAGTACTGGTGGTTCTCGGGGGGCTTCTGACACGGGACATCTGTCTGCTGTGAACTGGAGAGCAGCTCGTTCCACATAAACCGCTTCACGGCTCTGCGGTACCTGCCTCGAGCGGAGAGGGTTTGGGTTGTGTTGGCTGTAGCTCACGTCGAGCTGCTTCGTCTGTACTCTTGTCTGCTGTGAAAGTGGAGTGAGCTCGTGTGGCTGAAGTACCAGTTATATTGCATTGACTACTGAATAGAAATGAACTAGTTAACGTTCTCCTCCCTATAATTAAGGTCTTAGAGGCTTCCAAAGGAATCAAATACAAACGGCATTTCGAAATCCTCTACCAGGTTGTGAATTATATTAGTAATAATCAAGACATTTCATATGGTACAAAGCATTGAGTGGGGGGGTTAAGATTACGACTGCAGTGTGTGATTCTCTGAATACGAAATTTGTGGTGATGAAAACATTTCTGGAGCCTGTGGAGTTAAGATCACAAATGAGAACAAGAGTTGTGATTCTCAGCTGTTCCAACAGACAGCAGATGGTTAACTTGCCTTCTAAATCGTGGCACAAATTGGGCAAATTCTCAGGAATACCCGTGATCTTTCAACCCGTTCCCAATTTTTGGAATGTTAGTAAAAGAATAATTTGCAAATCTGTTCCAGGCTACAGAAAGGAAAATTTTTTGCAGTAATGAGAAAATGTGAGTAAAAAGTAAGACCTCGGATTTTGAATTGCAGCGTTTTACCTACTGCAGGTTTGTGTGCTGGAAGATGGGAATCCTGTCCTTGAGGTGGCTTTGAAGTGAGCTATTTAATGCCTGTTCTCTGATAGTCTTGGGTGAAGTGCAGTATAGAAATGGTTAGTCTTGACATTCTTGAAATTATCCCAGCAACACTGAAAAATAACGTTATTCTAAATTAGCCCTTCTTATAATGCCAGTATTGATTTCAGTTTCTCTGAAATTTTTTGTTCTCTAGTCTCTCACAGAATCTGAATTTTGCTTCAGCATTTCTTACACATTTTCTTTTCCTTTATTTCCTTCATAAGGAATTCAATTTGCTGCAATAAAATAATCTTAGTACTGAAATAATAGATATATTAAAGTATGAATTACCTTCGTGGCAATAAAGGACAGGTTTTTATTGCTTGCTTATCAAGGAGGGTTTGTGTTTATGAGTTCCCCGAGTTGTAAGTGCATTAAATTAGAACTAAATATAAGGCAGCTTGGTAACAACAGCATACATAGGTATTCCGTGAAGACAGTACAAATTTACGTGGCAATGATTTTTTAAAAAAAAAAAAAAAAGAAAAAAATGGAAGTGCTTGCATGTTTTTTCTCAGCAAAGAAGTTGTCAATAGTTTTGAAAGAATAGATGAGAAGCTGGTTTTGGGGTAGGGTGAAGTACGACTTGGCAGCTGTCAGCAGCTCGGCATCTGAAATTCCTCTGATCCTTTTCAGTTTAGGAATTTACTTGTATGAATGTAAATACAAACAGTTGCATTTAATTTAGCAGCGATTGTTTCTGAAAACAGTGTGAATAATCACACGAGAAACCTGTTTCTCAGTATCCGTCTGGCTGCAGTTTATAGGGTTACTTTCCTGTGAAGGTGATCTACTAATGGTGTCAACTCCTAAGCAACAGTTAATTAGATGATTGTTAATTGGGCTGATTTAAGTTACAGGTGGTAGGTCGGATCCAACCTGTTCTGCTTCAAGGAGCTTTTGTTACTTTGCTGGTAGAAGAGCAGGGCTGTGGGGTGGCAATGATGGCCACAGGAGGAGGAATAACTCGGGTTTTGTGGACAAATGTGCCTTTTGAAGGGAGCTTTAATAATTGTGTTGGTCAAACGAAAATACCTGCTGCTGCCTGCTCCAGAAATGCCCTTGTTCATACAACATTTTATACAGGCAACGTGAGTGAATGATTTTAGACAACTCTTGATGAAGAAATAAGAGAATTTGAGTTGATTTCCTACTTTATTATTCTTTTTTGGTTTTGTTAATTTGGTTAACCATATCATCGCCTGGCACTAACGGCAGAAATTGTCTCTGCCGATAGAATTTCAGTGTGATTGCAGTGACTGTGCAAATATTCCCCGCGCGGAGCGCGCCGCGTTCGCTGGCGCTGCCTCTTGACCTTCGTTTGGCTGCTGAAGCGCAGGAGCTGCACCCTGGCAGATGCGCGGGGGCTCGCACCGGGTAACCCCCGCCCTGTCAGGCCACCCATTTGTGCGGGTGGGCACGAGTGAGGGCCTCTGATGGCAAAAGCTGGGTCAACAGGCTGTTTGTCAAGTTTGGCGGCGTTTTGTAGGGGCTTGTTTCCAGATGCTTTGCACTAAAGGCAGGATTTTGCTTTCAAGGGCAGACAAGGAGGAAGCAAGTCTATGGCATCCGAGCAGCGTAGCTTTAATTGGAGTCATACATCTTGATGGAGCAGAGGTGAAAAGGAGGAGACCATATGGTGTAACCTTTATTTTTGTTGGGTTCTCTGATAAGCCATTGATTTGATAAGAGGTGCCACTCCATTGGCTGAGCTCACAGGGTGCAGTTGTTCCCCGATAAGCATGTGTTTACTGTCTGCCATAAATGCCTGAAGTGACAGTTTATGGCAGGTTGGGCTGGGTGTTTGAAATGCTGAGTGGATGTACCGTGACGGTGCTTTCACAGGCGAGCTGGCTGTGCGCTCAGGGGGTGGGTGTAGAAACGGGTCGAACTGTAACGTTCATTTGTTCTTGAAGCAGACCAGTTGGACCCAGAGTCCTTGCAAATAAGACCCATTGGAATAGAATACCCAGCCCCAATAACCCCAGCAAAAAGCCACGAAGGAGGAACACAAAGTTGATGTGTATTCTGGTGAAAACCACACTTTTTACAACTACGTGCTTGTGTTCTTCCTTCGGGTGGGATGCTCATGCTGTCGGGATCTCGATGGAGCCTCCTTTAGAGGAATATTCAAACATGTCAGGCTTTTCAAACGCAGTTAGATCAGTTAACTTCTGGTGTGTTTCCCAACCAGAAACCCACTGCTGTCCCTGCTGGAGGTTTTAGTCCTCACATTCATCGCTCTTTGGGTTAGCAGAAGATAAAGGTAAAATGTTGTATTTGTATGCTCTGTTCCTGCTTGAGCTGGGTAATTTTTTTCTGAAACTCAACATATATTTTTTCTGATTAAAATCTGAAGACACTCTATTATTTCTATAACCACTTTTAAGTCTTGTAATTTAAACAAATTAGTTTGCATTTCACATGTCAGACACAATGATTTATGGAGGAAAATGAGAGTTTGCATCTGTTCTGTCTCTAGATACATTAAGTTTTGATTGAAGAATGTTTTTGAAATAAGGTGTAAAGGAATTTTCTGTCCTTAGTGAAGGGATTTCTCAGGTTTTGCAGCATCTGGTTGGGTTTTTTCCCCTGTGTGCGTATGCCAAGAAATCTTAAATTCCCTTTCCTGATTTTGAAAGTTCCACCTGAGGGAATTGAGCAATTTCTCTAGTTTACATCATTCACTTTCTGTCTGTATGAAGACAACAACTCTGACAAAGTCAATTTTGGCACCGCAGAAGGGACCTGATTGCAGTTCGCTCCAGGAACTTTCCTCTAGTTACTCGAGTAACTTCAGAAACTCTGGCTGCTGCGTCTGATGCACTTGCAGATGCTGGGTGTGCCCAGGGCGATTGCACAAGAGCCACGCTCGGCTCCCCGGCCTGACGGGAGCTGCGGAAAGCCGAGGGGAAACGGGAGGTTCTAAAGCTGCTCTGCCCTGTCTCCTGTCCGTAAAGGTTATGCCGTGTAGGCAAGTTGCTGCTTAGCTTTGGAGACGTGGGAGTATGTTAGTAGCTTCATATCACTTTTCTGCTCCAGCTTAATAAGAGAAATAATTACGAATTGCATCAAGGCACTGTCTAACATCCAAAAAAAATAGCACCAGACGGACTGATGTTTCTATCCGGTTGAGGTAGCTGGTTTTGTTTTGATTTCGGATGCCACTTGCCAGCTACATTTAGCATGAATGAGTGTTTTCAGGAGTCCTGTAAGTCAAAGTCTGTCCTGATGTAAAAAGATCATTACATGCAAAAATGCAGGAAAATATACTGGATTTTTCTGGCCATTTAATGATTTTGGAAGAGGAGACATTGAGCTAAAAGGCTCCTGAGCTAATCCTGCCTTGTGACGTGTGGGTGAGATGTTCTGGGTGAAGATCCCAGGGGGCTACAAATAAAATATTTCTGTCGTGTTCCACCCAGTTACACCAGGGCCGAGGCCGATCCTGCCTCATGTTTCCTGCCTTTGATTTCCCTCTCCTTTCCCACACAACAGCTTGTGACAGATGTAGCCACCGCTTTTAACGGCGGACCTTTGTCAAGCCAGGGAACACGGCCACTTGAATTCAGAGGGAAAATAATGACCGTTTTGCTGAAGCAGGCCGGCGGTGCTGGGTGGGCTGCACACGCCGAAGGGAAGAGCTCAAAGGGCACCTGCCCGGTACACAAGAGATGGCAGGAAGAGAGAAGAATTGGCCCCGTGTTGGGAAAGAGCGGAGGAAGAGCGATTAGAAGTTAAACTGGAAA
>NW_009699872.1:141635-148808 GCF_000703405.1 Apaloderma vittatum
AAAATATTCTCAGTGTATGATGGCTGTAGCTGTGGATTTAAATTGCTGAAATTACCTTGTCAGGATGCCTTATCAGCTGCTGTTCTAGTGATTGTTTGGTTTAGATAAGAACTCGAGTGCGATAAAACCTTGATAACAGTTTAGAGATTACAGCTCTTTTGAAACTGCTGGCACTTGGTAGGGGCTCCCTGAGCTGCCCAGAAGCTACAGTTGGATTTATTCCACTGCATTTTTTTTTCCTTTCCTCCACTCCCCTTCTTTTGTTTCTTGTTTTTGTTTAAGTGCTTAAACTCTTGTTTTGGATTGTTGCTATTTTGAGACACAGCTTCTGAGCGCTTTCTGCAAACGCTGCCTGTGTGTAGAGGAGGTGACCTGTGCCGGCGAGTGGAAGCGAATGCCGGGGGGGAGAAAAACAAGGTACTTCTGCGCCTCTTGCCGTCTGATCCAATTTAGGTGCACCGAGCTGTGCAGAGTTTCAGAAGCTGGGAGGATCCAAAAGGCTGGGTCACATTGTGTCCTTGGCAGCATTCTTCTGGTACTTCCCAAAATACAAAGTTTCTGTAAAAGTCTGTTAGTTTGTGACAATTCATTTAATGGGGGTGTAAAAATGTACCCAGTGCTTGTGGCAGTACATTTGTGTCGCTTGTAGTCACTTAGTTATGACTGCTGTGATTTGGGGTTTGTGATTCTGTGAGTTTTTTAGACAGAGACCAGCAGCAAACCTCCAATTTGAACTCATCTTATACCTATGGACTGAATAGGACAGAAGCAGGGCTATGGAAATTATTGTGGTATTTTTGTGTATTCTTATTGAAGGTGATTTACGTGGTATGGCACTATGGCCTTATTTTAATTCTGCCTTTCTTCTAGTAAATTATGCATTCGGCAGCTCTTGCTGCACACACCTGAAAGTGTGTGCTGCTTAGTTTTTCAAAATTATTTAAATTGGTTTGTTTTTTTTCCTGTAAATTTATTTTGAAGGGAGGAAGCAGGAACTATGGAACTCACTTGAACAACAGGGAAAATATTGCAGTTGTAGGGCTGTGGTTAGAAAATGGAAATTTAAGATTCATTTTCATGCTGAAAGCCCTGTTTAGTGTTCTTTGCTTTTAGATTTCTGCTCATGCTCATTGGTCTTACTAGTAAAGCAGTGCCTGCATGCATGCCTGGTCTGCAAGTGTGTGTTTAGCCTCTCCAGCCAAAGGAAGAAGTGTCTGCGGAGATAATTACATGTCTTGTGTATTAATTGTACTTACAAAATACTGAAATAACATGCGACTGGTCGGAGTTAAACTTTTCTTGGTTTGGTAGGTGGTAGAGCTGTTTATATTACAGCACTTTCTGACCAGTGTACAGACGGCTCCGTGGTGTTGTCGGCACAACAGGGCAGTTGCCATTCTCGTACCGAGCAGCATTTGTAACATAGTGATGTGTAGCAAATACCACTCTTACTATACGAGTATGAAGAGGAGTGTCCTGTTGGTAAGACTGGACCTCCACCTTGCCCTTTACAACGCTGTGCTGCTGAATTTACCAGCCAACGTATTTTTGTCCTGTGGTTCCAAGGGTGCGGTTCTGCCAGGAACCACGGCAGGCAGGGTGTCAGGATGGCAGCGGCTGCGCCTGGCGGGGATCTGACTGGTATTTACAGGTGGTGTGTGTTTGACTTGCTTCTGCAGGAATGAGTAAAAAATTATTTGGGACAATACGTGAGGAAGCATTGACTGGAGCTTTCAAGTACGTTTCTTTATGTTCTGGGCTGGAATATGTCATAACCTCTTCACTGTTAAGCCTCTGCATTGAAGTTGTTGAGCAGCTGGATGGTGCAAGGCTGGAAGGTGCTGTTCATCCAACTAGAGGGTCTCGACATGTCAAGGTGGTTGTAACTCATACCTGCTTCCTGTAGCATGCTTGAATTTGGTTTTGCAATTTGTTGTCGGCTTTTGACTTGATATTTGTGATGAGCTGATTTCATGTTAGCCTATTGATTTAGTATTTCTGTAGTAGCAAATCTAGTGTCTCTCTTCTTCTATTCAGCCTGATAACATGTTAAGTGTTCTCCAGTTGGCACAACATGGTCTAAAAAGTCCGCAACAAAACTTTGGACCACATCAGTTTGACTATCTGGGGATATGTAAATAATTGCAACACAAAGTACTAAGGGAAGCTGTACTCTGCCATAACCAGACTCTGCTTTGTTGTTGGTTTTCGATTTGGATTTTTTTCTTCCTTGTTTTTAACCCAAAGTGCTTCATTTTTTCCTGTAATATGGGAGGAACCTTTTTGGCAATTGAAATACTGAATATACGCCCATGTATGCTTGCAACTGCTGGAACACATCGCCTAAAAGTACCAGTAAGAGAAATCAGCAGATAAGAGGCTGATCATTCTGTGTATTGGTTACATCTCAAAACATCAATTTTATGAGATCGCTGCGAGCTAAACATTTTTTGTTTATATGTGGATGAGAGCATATACATGGCAAATTTTTGATAGGGGAGCATTTGTGTTGGAGCTCTGGTTTCTGTCCAGGAACAGATTAATTTTTGAGGTTCTGAAGATTAGGTTTCTGGTATGATGATGGCTTGTTGATTTTTGTATTACTTAGTACTCTTGTTGGGAACACTGAGAGGCATGGTATAGACCATCTCTAGCTCTAGAAGAGGTGACACTAGGGGGCCAGTTAGCTCAGTGGTTTGAACGCGGTGCTGACAGCAAGGACCGACACCGAGGTCGCGAGTTCGATTCCCGCTCGGTCCCTGTGTGTTGCCAGGTCTAGTCGAGAGGTGGCGTCCCTGCCCAAAACAGGGAGGTTGGACTAGATGATCTCTAAGGTCCCTTCCAGCCTAGGCCAGTCTAGGATTCTGTGAAATAGGGTAGTCAAAGTCTGAAGAAAAAAAACAGTCAGACTTTAGCTTTAGAAATCCTGGATTGAGGTGTGTATGGTGCCTTCCTTAGGATTGTGCAGGAGGCCAGTTAAAAAGCAATGAAGCAAAAGAGGAACCCCAGCAGAAATACAACTCCAAACTATTTGAGTTATCAAATCTAAGCAAATAATAAGAATGAACAAATAAGCTACCCAACAGCCAAGATACTTAATGAGTACTGGGTTAGATTCTTCTTAATTGTGTTCAAGTGCTTGTGGGCTGTGTTTTCAAGTCTGTGTTTATGACTTGAGGCTGTACACTTTGTTTTTTCCTTTTAATGAAAGCTCAACGTTTCTTTTGTTCCAGCAAATTTCAGGACTTAGAGGATGATGCCAAATTATCACATGCCTCAGAACAAAACAAAGAGCTGGCAACATTGCCTTTCTCGGGGAAACTGTGGAAATATCCCAGGCTTGCTCCAGCCATACTCTAATTTGAGGTTTAATGCTCTGTTAATATCAGCCTGCTTCTGCATCATTGGAGTGGGTGTGGGCTGGGACTGGTAAGAGTGAGGAGTTGCTGGTCACTGCGTGGTGTAGGGGTGCTCAGAGCCTGGAGCTTGCAAAGGGAGAGCTGGGTGGCTTCTACCACCCGAGGATTGCAAACGAACTCCGGTGCGAACCCACAGCAATTTGGTGTGTTGTGGAGTGATTGACAGCTGGTTAATCTCCCATCAGAAGATTGCAGTCAGTGGCTTAGGTGAAAGTAGTCCTTGTGGGTGTCCTCCCTTTAAGATGCACAGTTTCACAGAGCTCCTGTGGATCCCGATTCCTGTGCAAGAAGAGATTATCAAAGCTCTGGTCGGGTATTTCAAAGAATTGTTTGCAAAACTCAGAGGTTTCACTTTTTACTGTAAAGTTTCATTTTGAATCTCAGCTGCATTTCAGGTGATGCTAAATGTGAAACTCAGCTAGCTCTTCTGGGCTCAGACAGTTACCAAAGAAAATCTCACAAATCATGTACAGGTTGCATATGCAAAAATGTAGGACAAGGAAGACAGATGTTAGATAGTTCTTCTGGTTCTTCAGAAGCACCTTAACGGAGCGTTACAGTTCAGCAGCCACAAGACCTGGATGTCCCAGCTATATCCTGCTGTTGCTGACTGGATGTCTCAGCTCAGGACTATTACAGAAGGGGACCTGAGCTTACTGTTGCCTTCATGACATTCTGCTGTGGCAATTAGGAGGTGAACTCTGCATTACCTTCAGCGATTTGGTGCTGTTAGTGACAGGGCAGTGCCATTCCTTCCTCCAGAGCCTGACTTTGAGTTACTGTTACACTGTTCTTGAAACCATTTACATCTCCTCCATGCAACTGATGCTGTTATTTTTCACCACCACCACAATGCAGCAATGTAAATTACACAGAGGAAGCAAACATAAATGCCATCCTCTATTGTTGCTCTCATCCCTAGCACCACATCTGTCTAAAGGAAAGGGTGGTGACAGAACTGCATCCCCTTGGTTTGCTTGTCTGCCTTTGTGTATGTGTGAAAACAGGTCGTATACAAGAAGATGGTCTTACTGGTGAAGCCACGGTGCTCTTCCTGAATGCATAGAGGCTCAGACTGTAAAGATCTGGTTTGTGACCCGATGGTCACCTTCTCATGTCTCTTAAGACGTGAACAGTCTTACAGTAAAAATTAAACACAATTACATTGCTCAGAACAGCTTCTAAGTGGCCTAGCTAATTTGGGGTTTGAGTTTGACCCCAGAAGCAGTTCAGTTGCATGGGTTGTCAAGCTTACATCTTGAAGATCGTGACTAAACCACACCAATTTATTTAGCTACAGTGAAGAATTTGAATTATTCTGGTGGTTTTCTTTTTCCTTAAAACCTCTCAAGAAAGGCAAACTTTAAGCTACCACGCACAGCTGGTGTTTCTAATAAGACACAGATGTGTTTTGGGATCTCTCCCATCTCCTGCAATATTTAAATGTAGATAAATAGAACTTAATCAGCTATAAATAACAGCATGTCATGCCTGTGGATCACTAACCTTCTCTGGGACTCCCACAGGACTAGGGTTAAGCTTAATTACTTCAGTGTACTGCAAACAACAGAACGATCAGCTGTTGGATGTTGCAGGGGGGAAGGTGGGGGGAGCATAAAGAAGCAAGTCAACATCCATCGCCAGTGACGTGATGCCCCGGCGCTGAGTGTTGGATACTTGAAATGTTTTGAGACCAGTAGGATTTTTTTCTTCCCTCTTTTGGATTCAGTGCACTGGAGGTTTAATGTCAGTAGTACATCTGTGAGTGTTGTTTTAAAAACAAACAAACTCAGGAGGCACCTATGAACTCTTTTGTCCTCCCCTTAGGGGTAACTGCTCAGATTTACTGGGGAAAAAAAACAGTTGGTGATTGTAGCTTTTTAACTCTGTTCTACTTGAAGGGAAGTTATTCCTCTGTGGCCGCTGCACGTTGGTAATTTAGCAGGGAACATTGGTATGTCTGATCTGGAGTATAATGACCATCAGGCACAGGCAGTTGTCCCAGGCTGGGGGGTCAGTGTCTGTTGACCTCCTGCACCGCTTTTCACTTGTCTGGCCAGGCTGACCTGCATGGGAAGGAGTTCTGGGGCTGCTCTCTTCCAGCAGCTTTCTGCTGAGGCCCAACGTGAGACCGGTGATGGTGATACCATCCGGACCCGTCTTCCATTGCTGCCGGGTCTGAGCGTTGCTCAGCACAGCACTTTGGTGTCGCCTGGGCATTCACCATCTACTGTACAGCCCACGGTGTATAAATACCAGAGGTTACCGCGGATCAGTAGCGAAAGCAGCTGCTGTAGAGGCAGTGCCGTGTTTGTATATGGAATTGTTTTTTCTCATCTAGTACTCAGTGCGGACCACTGTCATGGTTTGATCCTTTTTGAAGCGTAGGCTTTCAGTCTCCCATCTGCTTCTGTGTAATTGTCACACTTGTTGGTGTTGTGTTTGAGCTGAAATAGCTACAGTATGCAGTCAGTAATAACATTTGAAATGCTTCAAGATAAGGTAATAAGGAGATGACGTGTGGGTTTGGACAAATGTCCTTTGACATTTGTTCAGTGTGTGGGCTGGTTTCCTGGGTTAGCACTGACCATTGCCATTGCTTTTCCAAATGGCAAACCATGACAAGGGAACTGTAATGTCCTAGATGGCTCAGTTGTTCTCATTTGTATTCGTGAGAGGGAAATTAAATTTTTGCTTAGCAATATATTTGTTCTTTGATAAGTTTTTTTGGTTGTCACTTCTCTTGAAGAGCACTAGTGAGAAGAGAATTCCGCGATAGTTTTCCCTGTCAACTCCTGCTCTTGTGTGATGGTTAACATAGATGGGGTTTGTGATTTGCATAACCTTTTCCCAGCTACAGTGAGCTGGAGCTATAGATTTGGTTTTTTACAGTAGATTTGATTTACAGCAGACTTGTCCCTGCTCCTATGGTACCGCAAGTGTCTGGCAGGTAAAGCTGGGCGAAGCTGTGGGTGCTTCAGCCGGGAACCACGGGCAGGCTTCACGGCTCTCCTCAGCACCAGGGCCTCCCAAGGGCTGTCTGAAAGAAAAACGGCCGTGCTCTGGTGTGCACAGTTTGATTTGTGGTGTAGGTTTCCTGCAGATCAACTGCAAGGAGTCTGGGTTGGCCTCGGCTCGGCGCTGTTTGGGTTTCCATGTTTGCCGCTGTCCTTGCGCTCTTTCCTTCTCAAAGCAAGAGCAGGTATTTGGGCGTACCATTAACACAAGTTTGCCTGTTTGCATTTTTCTCTTTTCTTGCATCCCTGTAAGCTGCAATTCCTTCATGGAAATGTAATTGCAACACTTACGAGGGGGGAGAGGCAACCGGGAAGGGCTGCGCTGGGGAGCGCGGCCGGCGGCAGCGCCCGCAGCCCCTGCCTGTTTGATTTCCCCTGCTGCGGGCCAGGCTCAGGAAGACGGGGGAATATTTATTTATAAGCTGTCTGTGCAGATGTTTTCATTGTGGTTTGCGGTGCATTGGTGCCACTTAGTGGGGGGAGAATTGAATTGACAGCTTTACCAGTGCAGGGGAAAATAAGGAGAGCCGGGTTTCATATTCCAGCCCCCCCTCCACCCACCCCCCAGCGGTACTGATGCCTTTAGAGAAAAATTCAAGTCTGGTCCGAGGCCCAGAGCTGCCCTGGGTACCTCGGGTGGCTGCGGGCAGGAGTGCTCCGGGCTGGATGTGCACTGACCCTGGGCCCAACAGGGGAAAGCTGGGCTGAGAGCACTGCTGGATATTGGGCTAAACGGG
>NW_009699872.1:148821-149152 GCF_000703405.1 Apaloderma vittatum
CCAGCCATGCCTGGTGTAGTGCAAGGTTTTGGCAGGCTTGAAAATCATTCTCTTTCAGTGATATTATTTCCACTATTTTAGATGTAACAGGAAGGAAGATGGAATGGATGTTGTTAGCTCTGATACCGGTTTGGAGAAGCCAATCTATACAAAATGTTAACAGCGTTTATTCAAAATCATTTAACTAGGTTTTTCTATCGATTTCCTCACCGAAATACCTGTGGGTAAAAGAAAAAATCCTGTGCTGTGATACTTGTAAACAACCTATTCTGCCCCCCCAAATAAATGTTTGTGGCTAACTAATGGTACCTGGAAAGAGGCGCAGGTGTCT
>NW_009699872.1:149201-154867 GCF_000703405.1 Apaloderma vittatum
TGGGGTGTAGGCGTGGTGCGGCATGGGAGCGCGAGCGGGGGGTTTCGTCGTGGGGCTGCAATGGAGCACGAGCCGGGGGTTTCATCGTGGGGCTGCAATGGAGCACGAGCCGGGGGTTTCGTCGTGGGGCTGCAATGGAGCACGAGCCGGGGGTTTCATCGTGGGGCTGCAATGGAGCACGTTGCCCTCACAGCATCCTCTGTTTTGTCTGAGGGGGCGTGTCATTGTGGAAAAGGTTCTGCGTTGTCAAGGTGCTTCAGAACATCTGATGTTTGACTGATACTTAAGTATTTTTGTTTCACGTAGAAAAAGACACTTTAGAGTGGGTGGTTTTGCCTTGAGTCGAATTACTGAATTGCTTATTTGGTTTTTTTTTGCGCAGGGGCTTCTTAAGAACCTCGTCGAGTTGTTTCTCTGTGTTCCTGTGTGCGATGTGAGGCGTGTGGTGCCCCAGGGAATCTGAGCCTGGTTTTGCAGCTCTTCCACGTGGGGAACTGCTGCTAATTTTAGTGAAATTTTTGGATGTGAAACAGTTACACTTTCAGTCCTTAGGAAAATACACCATGACCAAGGAGTGTGTTTACTGGCCTGAATCGTACCTACTGTAGCTTTCATCTTGGCCGGTCCCATTACCCTCAGCTGGAAAAGCAGCGCTTGGCGGAGGTCGGCAGGTCCCGCCGACTGAAATGTTTCGTGCCCGGCGTGCTGGGGTGCCCTCGGCCCCTGCGGGAGGGAGGTTGAAGCCTCTGTGGGTGCGTGTCCTGCCGTCACCCTGCGGAGCTGGGTGGGTGGCCGTGCCCCAGCACGCTGCGGGTGCCGCCTCCTGCCCAGGTGAGCAGCTGCCAGCCTGGCAGCGCCCCAGGGATGCGTGCGGGCACGAGTACTTGCCTCTTCTGCCTCGGTTTTGAACCTGTTTGTGTCTCTTGCGCTCTCACCAGAGGGCACTGCACAACATGTTGCAGCCTAATAAATAACCTCTTAACCTGCTTAGCTGCTTTATGCTCAGTGGCGTGTTTTACAATGTTACCTGGAGTCCTTGAATGCTGGTTCCCATGGCAACCTGATACAGCATTTTTATTCTTTATTACTATCACTGTTTTATTGCTGCCTTGTTCAAATGTGCTGTCATCTTTATTTTGCCTTGGTGTGTGTGTGCGTGCGAGCCACAAATCTGTTTCTCGAAATTATATTATTAAACCATTTAGTGAATTTGGAAAAAGGATGATGATCTGTCACTGCTGGTTTGCTATTAAATGGAGAAGCATGCCATAAATGGAAACAAACTAGAAAGAAAAAATAGACCAGCAACCCAAATATTAATGCTGACAGCTTAGTGTGTCTGATGGAGGTGCAAATAGTTGGGTAAAAAGGAATTAGTTGGAGAAATGCTGATTCTGTAGGGGAACATTATAGTCTTAATTTGTGCGAGAGGGCATACTGACAGTGTCCAGGTGTTCTTAGGAGGGGCTTTTGGCCAAAGACAGTCATGGGGGCAAGGACGTAAGTTGTTTAAAGGTAAAGCTTGAAACATTTACAGAAGGAGCTGTACAGCCCGACAGGGAACAGCCAGAAATTAAGCTGGTAATATGGATCCTTAATGTGGATCAGGTTGCGGATAACTCACTGTTTGCACTGTATTTATGCTATATTAATCCTGTGGCTGACATTTCTACTTCTCTGCAAGGGCCAAGAAGGATTTCTTTTGCTGCCTTCACCAGTGGGGGCAGGAGGATCACCTCGGCTGAAGGACTTGCTGTGGAGCTGGTCCTCCCAGCGATGCTGGGTGCCTAGTGGCTGCGATCAACCCTTTTCAGATTTGGTGTTGGATTCCTGACATGGACTGACAGGGACCCTGGGAAGAGGGTTTGCTTTCCTTCTTATTGCAGGGCACAGTCCATTCCCCAGGATTATTTGGAGGTTTTACCCAAAACATGGGTTTTGGCTGTTGCAGGCCATAACGGGTGACAGTGGTAGGGGTGATGGGGATGTTGGAGAAGCTGAAGTGTGTTTCTTTCACAGACCTCCTCAGGAGAGCTGCCAGGACTTAGCCAGGGTGCCAGCAGCTCCCTTGGGGCAGGGAGGAGCAGTGGGGCAGCCGGGCTCCCTGTGGGTCGTGCCCCACTGAAGCCTGGCGGGGATGTGGTGTGCGCTGCTGGGGGCCAGCTCATCACAGCTGGCAGCGGGATGGCATTTTTCCTTCGGGGATGGGATTTCTCTTCAGGGTAAAGCCTGCGTTTCTGGGAACGGCGAAGCAAGCAGAGTTAAAGGCAGCATGATCTTGTGCATACGGGCGCCAGCTGGCAAACCCCAGATAACAGATATCTTTGTAAGCACATGTTAGGAGCGGTGCTGTTTTCAATGGCTCCCTTGTACACACTGTCGTCTTCCTTCCCTGCTCAAAGTATTAGGGGGCTGCTATAAAAATGTTTGTTCTTTCTTAGCTCCTCTCTTTAAGTCCCTCTTTCCTACCGACGGCTACTGTGCAGCTAAGCACAGCAGTAGGATGTGAGTATCCCCTGTGCAGAGAGAGGATGTTGAAAGGACGGGGGTTAGGGCTTCCTCCTCGAGGGTGATTTCCTGTGAGGAATGGAGAGGCGTCGTTTGGAAAGGTATAAATTATCTAGGACAGCACACAGAATTTTACAACCTGTACTTAAATCCGTCATTATATCTTGTGCCAGCAGCAAGGCAGATTCTGCAGCCTTTTCTAAGGACACTAACCTAGAGATTCTGGTGCTTTTGAGGATGTGGTGTCCTTACACGCAAGTCTAAGGTTTTTATCTCCTCTGCCTGTCCTTAATTCATTGCAAATTCCTCTATTTTGGGGTAATGCTTTGCAGCAGGACAGGTTTGGCTGTGGGAGTTTGGCAGGGACATTTCTTCAAAGTGCTTGAAGTGCACCCTTCTTCATCTCCAGAACCCAAAGCAGAACAGGTACAAACTGATCTGTTATTGGAATTCAGTCCTTAGTCAGGAAATTTAGGGAATGAGTCTACCTGGGCAGAATAACTTTTCTAAAATAAAAACATTTGAAGATTGCCAGACTGCTCGTTATCAAGGAGAGAAGTAGGGAGAGCAGCATTGGAAGATAATGGGTTTCAAGAAGGCCAGTTTTAGTCATCTCAGAGCTACGGTCTTGGCAAGCTGCTTGGAGTGAGAAGAGGGTTTAGGAGAGTTGGAAGTTTCTTAAAGAAGCAAATTTAATGGCACAAGTATGAACTCCCTTAATGGAGAGGACAGTTGGGAAATGTAGTAAGAGATTACTTTAGCTAAATCACAGGCTCTTTAATGACCTGAAACTCAAAAGCAACATAAAAAAAATTGGAGAGTAGGTTGAACTATTGAGAACGATTTTAGTGTGAACATGCAAAGAAAAATGAGAGGGCCGAAGTCCAAATGAGCTACAATTGGCAAAAGACGTAAAGGGCAGCCAGAGGGGTTTCTATAAATGTATTTGTAGCAAAAGCTAGGCCAGGGAATGAGTTAGTCCACTGCTCAGTGGGAAGGAAAAGTGCTCGAAAGATGGAAGTGAGAAGGCAGAAATGCCGAATGACTTTTTTATCCTTTCTGTTCTTCCTGAGAGGGTCAGCTGCAGCAGTGCAGCCAGCGCTATCAGGAAAGAGAGGAAGAATAGGTTTGAATACTTAAGTTAGCAGAGCCTGGAGGAATTCAGCTCTGGTTAGTTAGAAAACTATCTGAAGCGATTTCAGTGCCATTAGTGATAATCTTTGACAATCTGTGGAGGACAAATGAGGCTTGAGAAGGCTAGAGAAAAGAAAATTTAATGCGATATTTTTGAAAAAGGGTGAAGGGAAGAGCTGTAGTCTGGGAAGCCTGTAATGCTGTGAGATTATTTTCTTTTTTTTTTTTTTGGAGAAGTATGCTAAAGCTGATCAAGTTGTTTCTAAGCATATAGAAGGCAGCAGTCGCTGGCAGAGCTGGAGACCTGCAGCTCCCGCAGTAGTCACTGCTTGCATTTACAGCCGGGTGACATACTGGAGAGATGGTTATTCACTTGGCAGATCTTGCTAAGCTGAGACAGGTACAAGCAGAGCTGAGTCCAGGACTAGGATTCAGGAGGATCTGAAATAATAGAAATGGTCTGAAAAAGTAGGTTACAGCTTAGCAGTGCTGAGCAAAGAAGGAAGGAATGGCTGTAAAATAGGAGAACTGGTCATGTACCTGTTCTGCCAGGAGTTATGAAAGAAAGTGTGTGTGGAGGGTTTAGAATTATGCCAGATCACTGAGTATCCCTAGATTTGCAATGCCTTCTTGTTCTAGGGCATAGAAAGATGGGTTACTATAAAATATGCAAGACATTCTGTTCATTGAATTGGGTTCTGGTGGTGGGTGCAATATGCTTCGTTCTGAATGGCGTAGTTCAAGGAGGATACTGCCCATCAGAAGAGATATTCGGAAGAATTTGCAACAGGAAGGCTAGTGGGGACCACTTTCTGTGGGGAGGCTGCAGCTGAAGTGAAGCAAGAGTACCCTCGGGTTATTTTTTAGCCCAAGATAAGATTTATTTATATTTTTTATTTATATTTTTTAAAATCATCCTTTTTACCTCACAGCAGAAAAGCTGTGACATTTATTCATGCCTAGGGAGTAGTAGTGGTAAGTAAATGAAAACAGAATTCTAACTTAATTGGGGAAAAAGGAGAAGCTTTTTTGGCTAAGTAAGTAACCAGGTAAGACTATGAGATTTTGGGTATCTCATGAAAAGACTGCATATCTGGAAGACTCTTTTTCTTTTTTTTTTTCTTTTCTTCTTTTTCCCCCAGGTAGTCCAGCTGGATGATGATGATGATAATAATAATAAAAAAGGTCCAACTTCTCCCCATAACTTTCAGTTCCCCGAGAACCTTAGACTGTTACAGTTGAAGGATAAGCAAAACTGTAAAATATTCTTGTGTTCCTTGTACATTTGAAAATTAAATTTTCTGATTTGATACTGTGGTTTGAATGTTAGTGAGACAGATCCCTAATTGAGATACTGCTGGTTTGCATGAAATGCTGAAGTGTGGTGCCTGGAAATTCCTTGATCCATTGTTGATTTTTCATTTCTCCCGTCTAGGTCTAAGGGTGCCTGAAGACCTATAAAAAAATAAACCTCAGAATAGGCAGAAATTAATACCAAGTTCTTCAGAAGGGAAGTGGAGAATATAAGTGGTGTCTGGGGTGACATCAGCATTTGGATCCCCTCTTTCACTCTGAAGTCAGGCTTAGGATGGAGATGAAATACCATCCAAGAGTTTTCATGACAGGAAGAGTCTTCAGACATCAGAAGACTCTTTAATTATGGGCAGAGTGATTCATTCAGTGGTCGGCATCTGTATCCCATTAAAATATGAAATCCTTCACTGTTTCTCCTTTAAATTTGGAGGTATCCCTGTTTTATCTGTTTTGGCTTAGCAGAGCTATATTTTATGTCAGATCATTGCAGTGTACCTTTCGAGTGAGCCTGAGTTATGTGCAGATTATTTAATGCTGAAAATGTTGAGCAAATGTAATTCACCTGTGTCGCTTTCTCTAGAATCTTTTCTTCTTCAGCAACCAAGCACAGCAGCAGAGCAGCTTGAAATGAAATTGGAGGATTAATTTAAAATTATTTGGGGAATGGGCATAATCAATAAGAATAAGGTATTCTTTGTGTTTTTTCCTGC
>NW_009699872.1:154898-155742 GCF_000703405.1 Apaloderma vittatum
CCTTAATCAACAAGTGAGGATTTTCCTGAAGCAAAGGATCTCGGTGGGCCCAACTCCTGCTAAAATTGATGGGGAAAAGAAATCTCCCATGGACTTCAATGAGAGCAGCCTGCTTTGAACTGGCTTTTATTGTGGTGGGGAAATATGCATTTTGTCTGCAAGAGATTGACCATAAATACCTGTGCAGATGAATACATCTGCAGCTTGCTACAGCGGTATGAAACTGCATGAGGGTCAGGGAGGATAATCACAGGTGAAAGCCTTTCGTTACGCCTTTCTTTCTCCCACCCCACCAGGTTTATTTTTTGATCAATAAAGGAGGATTTTCAGGGTAAGTGGTCATCCTACTGGGCCACAATTTCCTCGGTTTTTTTTTTCCACCATCTTACCGTGACTTTCTAGGTTTTGGAAAGAGAGGATGTGCACACACACACACAGAATTCTACAACAAATTAGAAGCAATTAAGTATTTGCAATTTTCTTACAACAGTTGTGATTAGTGCGGGGGCTTTCTACTCTACTGCCTCCTTCCAAAATGCATTAAGTCTGTCAGATGTAAATTGGGAGTATCAAAGCACTCTCTGCGTAGGGTTATGAGCTGGTCTGTAGTGCAGATTGCTCTGAATTCTCCCAATGTGTTCAGTGCCAAGCACAAATTGCATTTTAAAAGCAGTATTTTGTTTGGCCAGCGTGTTTTAATGTAGCTGTATTCAGCAGCTGTGAGGTTAAATTCTGGTTGGCCATCTGACTTTAGGTTTTGAAAGAGAAACAGCAGCAACAGGTTTCTCAGCCTCGCCTGTGATAAAAATTGTGCTGGAAAGAGCGGGAGAGGAGAGCGAGAGTG